>NC_064631.1:285928422-286231625 GCF_023864275.1 Schistocerca cancellata | reverse complement strand
GAAGTTTCTTATGTATAATGAGGGCTACAGCACAGATAAACCTGACTCACCATAATAGCAACAGATTTAAGAAGCATGAATAAATGCTACAATCTTACAATTGATGGTGATGTGCTTTAGGCCCTTATGATTCTCAGTGCCTCAAACTGATTACTGAATGATAAAATTCATAACTTAATATACTATAACTCATTCAGAAAGTTACAAAGTAGTTTACTGTCAGTACAACTTTAACATATACTAATGTCCAATCTAAATTTTACTATGGTATATAGTGAGAGAATTAGTGTATCCAGCAGGATTTATGCCGAGCAAAAGGAGATAAAAGTCTGCCGCAGTTTGCTACCACCTGGTGGCACAGACGTAAACTTCTAGTTGAGTGGCAAGGGCTAGCTGTGCACATCGCGAACCATGCATGTTGCTTCTCAAATCCATATATATCTGGCCAGTAACACAATTATGTCATGTGAATTGCACATGCACAAAAGCTCTGTGCTCGGGACCCTGACACCAAGTTTTACGGAGTCTAGAGGAGCAGTTGCACAGCGGATTTAAGTGCCATGTCTTTCAGATTGCAGCATCTGTATTACGTTTAACAGAACTGAAAGAAAATAACCAATAAATCCACAAGGTCTCTTGGGTGTTTGCATGCTCTTGTGCTCTTACACAGCCGCTGCCACTGTGTATTAGGGTGATGTATTAGATTTGGAAAACACATTGCTGGTTAGCGATATAACTCATAAAGGCAATGTACACTTAATGCAGATGAGGATAAAAAAGATGTTAATACATAAAGTCAAGTAAATGTGATCTGAGTTTATTTAACAAGATGACCATAAGACACAGCCGAGATGCTAAATGGTGAAGCATAAACCTTTACCTTTTTGCTGCACTGTTAAGCTTTTATGATTAGACACTTCATAGGTGATCTTGCATGTTAAAGCAGGGCCACATATGAGCACTAACCACGCTGTCTATCAGGGGAAAACTGTGTATTTTCTTTATGCTTTGCACTTATAATGAAACTGAGACAAGCCTGTGCTGAAATTAAGAAGCCTGCTGACAGACAGACTGTAGTGTAGCTGGAGTGCTGTGGATCATCTGATTCAATACTCATTTATGTTCAACAGCAGAAAGATGCTCAAGAGTGGGTGCAGGGGCAACTTTATAGAAAGTGTGTGAATCTCATGGAGACAAAATATAGTAAAAGAAAAGTGACTAAATTAACTTCCTGAGAGACCACCAATGTTTATTGTATGGTACCCATTTCCAGAGCTTAACTTAGATTCATTAGGGAGATCAAAGAAAATACCTCTGTCTCCTCTTGTTATCTAATCAAGTTGCATTTTTTCCCACAAGAAGATTTTATACATTATTGATAAGTGATGTAGTTTTTGACTGTTTAGTGCACTTTGCCATCTGATGTGGACTGGTGAACCCAGATACATCTTCATTGCTGATCTACCATAGGTGTATCTTCACAATGCTAGAAACTCCTTGACTGAAATCCACATCTCCTGCCCCATCTACTACTACTACTAATGTACAAGAACGAAGAAGATATTTTGCTGTTTATCACAAGTATTTGTAACAAATTATGTTTCAGAACATTTTGACAATGAAAAACATAAATAATACATGCTAATCTGCAAATCTTTTCCACTGACTGCTATGCCTGACTGCAAAATGACATCAATTGAAATCATACCCTCATTGGCTGAATAAAGCTAAATCCATAATGGTGACCGCTTGTCTACACATTGTCAAACACTGTACTTCTTTTTAATTCACTATTATTTACACTGTCAATATCCCCTACATTTTTCACTTTGTCAACTTTTTATTCTGCTGTACGAGTCGTGAGTCCATTCTAAAACAAAGGTCCCTTTAATATGTGACCTGAAACCATGGGGCACCAAATGTAACTTTTGGTGCTGCTGGAATTTGTTATGACAGTGCTAAGGTAGAACAGTTCTCCCACATATAAGTTCTTGTCAACAGTGCCAGCTTGGAACAACTCCACAACCAGGACATAAAATGTAATGAATTCACTTTATCTGCTTTGCTGCCCTCAGTAGCTGCCATCTTTTCTTTCAGTCATTTTTATAGGTAGAAAACTGTTGAGGAGAGAAAGAAAGTTCCAATAATGTAGTCCACACAGAACATTATGTTGTATATTACACACTTTTAACACCACTTCTGAAATATTAATTGTTGATGGCCAGTTCAGGTTCCAAAATTCTCTTTTAAATGCAGGTAAAGGAATGTTACATACTACACTTAGGTAAAGGAATGTTACATACTACACTTAGTTACAGCTCTTTACATACAGTGTAAGTGCAGTAGGCAGACCCACATACAATTGGTTGCAGTTCTTTACGTCCAGTTAAGGGCAGCAGGCAAAGTAATTACAACGTATTGTCAATGAATTAATAAATGACACACAAAAGGACGTGAGATCTGAGTTGAATGTGGTACATTTTATCAGCTGTCATGACCGCAATGAACTTTTCTGTACTGCCTGACACAGCTGTTACTTCTATGATTCAGGCCACAGACTGCACACTCTGGGGCTCAAGTGGTCTCTTATCAAAACAGTGATATGAACAAAGTATTATTTTGAAAAGTACATAATACTCTGAAAATCAGCTAGATTGATTTTGGCAGTTTTTAATGAATTACAACCTGTAATAAAAATCTGACTTACAAAACAATGTTACTACTTATAAAATTTAAAAAATCAAGTTGTTTCAGAAAGTAAGACCTCCACATTTATTGAAAAAAACACACTATAAATATGAGATGAATTGTAAAATACTCACAAAATCTTAGTCTTAGCAATGCTATTATAAATGCTCTATGTGCCCACCAACAGCAGCATGAACAGCATTTAGATGATAACTAAATTCATCATACACTTTACACAATGTATCTGCTTTTACAGAAGTTATGGTGGCTGTTATTCTGTTCTTCGGCTTCTTCTATGTCACAAAATGAAGAGGAGATGAACACACTTCCCGTCACATATCCCCATAAGAAAAAATCACATGGCATCATGTCTGGCAATCTTGGAGGCCATGAATGCAGGACAGTTTCTCACAGTCCTGAGTGTCCTATTTAGCTATCTTCAAATGCTGCAGAATTGCCCCAGAATCACTATGGTGACTTCACTTTCCAACACAACAGAGCTCCAACACACAAGCACTACAACATACATCAGGTTTTCATGACAACTCTGACTCAATGCTGGATTGGGTGCATCGGACCACAAGACACTGCCCTGCATTCTTGGCCTCCAAGATCACCGGACATGACCCCATGCGATTTTTTCTTGTGGGGATATGTGGAGGAAAGTGTGTTCATTTCCCATTTCCTTGTAATATTAGCAGAAACAAATTGACTAAAATAGAGAAAATGTGAGAAAAAGAGATAAAAAGTAGTCTGAGATAAAATTGCACTCACTCTGCCCGAATCTCGTCCATGCTTACCTTCACAATCACACTAGTTCGCATCAGGGAAGATCGCATTAAAATTGCTCAGATGTTCTAAAACTGTTAACAAAAACCAGAGTAAAACTGAAATAGCTTAATAGGAATATATGTCTGGCTGATCACTTACAAATAATGTGGATGAGCTAGCTACCCTGATAACACATTAAAAAACATTGCTTTAAAATTACTGGTAACTATCAAAAGCAATCCCTAACTTGAAAATAGGTGCAACTGCCACAGTGCTTTACCACTGATAGCACTCTTGAATGTGGCATGGCTTTGCCTCTCTCCAACTATGAATTAATTTATCCAGCCAGTTATAACAGAAATCCAGTTTAATGTGGCCTGCAAACCATGGCATAATTTTGCATGTTGCATTTCTATAAATCATTTCCAGAACTGAAAGAAGCTATGTGTAACAGAAAAAATCAAAAGACTGTGGATACAATACAACTAAGGACTTTTTGATGTGCAGTCAGTCACTTTGGCACCAGCTCACACTTATGCACAGTACAATATAAATATCTTCTTGGAGATAATGCAGTAGAAGGGTTCTCACTAAACAAAATGTATTCAGTTCAATGGATATTATCTTATAAAACAAATTTTGGGTTAGTAAAAAAATATTTACTACCACTTCATCACATCTATCTGTCTGCTCTTATAAGTCTCATAGTGTCATACTCAGTAAACTATTCAGCTATGTGCTTTCAATTTGTTAAGACCTACCTCCGAATGTAGAATACTCTGTAATCACAGTTGCAGATCTCACAGTGCCTGTTACGTGACTCCCGCACCCATTGGGACAGGCAGGATAGGTGGACATAGCCAAGCGAACCACGGCAGTCACATGGCGAAGATAGTGCTCCCAAGGCGGCTGAGCCATGGCATATCCGGCAAGCTGGTTCCTCGACTCCTGGCATTGCCGTCATCTTGCTAAATTTGTAAGGCTATCAAACGAATTTAAAGAATATGAATGTAGAGTTTCTCAGTGAATTTCATTGATTAATTCGCCTTAAAATATCAGCCAACTAAACTCATAAAAATGTTGTTATAAATCAAACTGTTTACTCAGCTGACACTTCAAGAAGAAGTGATCATGGTTTAAAGAAGCTAATTACATATGAAAAAGTAAATACTCAAAGTGTAAAACAAAACGAGAGGAAAGTTATGAAGTGTATCCAAATAAGCAGAAGTCAGACATATTGGAAACAAACTGTGGAATCCCACAAGTCTCTCATCTCAATCTTTTTCTCTCTGTTCTCAATATTAATGACCTTTCACATAACATACCATGTAAGAATGCACTTTACGTTGACTACATTAGACTACTAACAGCAGGAAGATTTTTCGTAAAATGTTTTGCACGAT
Organism: Schistocerca cancellata; assembly: GCF_023864275.1. Taxonomy (NCBI): domain Eukaryota; kingdom Metazoa; phylum Arthropoda; class Insecta; order Orthoptera; family Acrididae; genus Schistocerca; species Schistocerca cancellata. The sequence goes on along the minus strand of NC_064631.1, from coordinate 286,226,763 downwards.
AACACAGAAGCAACAGGGGTGATTATTTTTTCTGGTAGACCAATGAACTGTGCATCACTCAAGAAAAAAAGAAAGCAAACAAAGCTGATGCTAATGAAAAGAGAAAGTGAAACTCCTGGTAGCAAATCTTAAATCATAAGCCACGTCTGGAAGACTGTATGATTTATCCCTCTAGAAAATTTTCACATGTCTCACTTCTACATGAAAACTAAAGAACAGAGTCAGCTGTTTTATTTGCACCACTCTTACAACACAGAGTTTTACTGTGCAAAAAAATCATCAAGAGCAAAGCAAACTTTAAAAAGACAGAAAAAGTATTTGCATGTAGATTGTGGCTAGCCACAAGATAATTTTACAGATATCAATTCAAATTTATGCGTGTAATATCATTTATCATTTTTAGGATATGCAGAAGCAAACTTGGTAAAATTCAATGTGTGCCCACATAAATTTTCTGGGATCTGCCATACTAATCTACAGTAACCACTTTCATTCATTCACTGTTTTACATATCATGTTCCCTCAAACCCACTGCCTGTTCAGGGATGTGGGACAAATCAAGTTATACATTAGTAGGCAAGAGTAGGCTGCTTCTGTGAAGTTTACCAGCATCCACAAACATCCAGTTATGATTAGTGCTACTCACACTGATAGTTTTCCAGTATAATAACATTTGAGAGTGGTGTCTGAGAAAAGGCCAGTCTGTCTTTTCTAGAGCACTTCATGATTGACAACAGTATATTTATTCACATCAGTTGCATGTTACAAAAAATAAGCAAACCACTTTTAAACTTAAAAATTGTCATCTTATAAAATTAATATTAATTCCATGTAAATGTTCAGGCAAAACTCACATTTCTTGCAGTTCGATAAGTCACCATCTGTACTACTTCATTCTAACAACCAATTTACAGAGGTTGGACAGAAATATAGAAACACTGTGAGAAATGCATGCTTGAAAATAAATGCAAATGCCACCCAGCCTGCATGTTGCACTGTTGTATTTGACCACAATCAGCAACTGTGCAATGTGATCATTGTGTAAGTTGTCATCAGAGCAATGTTCTGTGTAGCTGTAAGTGCACTATGTCAGAGGTAAGTGAATTTGAACATGGGCAAATTGTTTGTGCTCATATAGTTGGTGCTTCTGTATCCAATATACTTGAAGTGTTTGGTGTTTCAAGAGGTACCAATTCCAAGACACATACGACACACAGGGAAAGCGGAAAAACATCATTAGCTAAGTTGCAATGGTGATGACACCGTGTGTTGAGTAATCTGGACAGATGGTGTTGAAGAGGGTTGTGAAAAAATATAAGAGGACATCAACTGCATAAGTCACTGCAGAACTGAATGTTGCACTCATGAATGTTGTCAGCACACCAAAACAACACAAAGAAAATTCCATAAGCAGGAAATTGCAGGGTGACCTGGAATTCCTAAACCTGTCATCCATGATGCAAATGCCTGTAATAGGAAAACATGGTGCCGAATCCATAAAACCTGGACTATGGAGCAATGGAAGAAAGTCATTTGGCCAGATGGGTCTTCATTTGACACTTTCCAACTTCTGCCTAAGTTTATGTCCCAAGAGTGAAACATGGAGGGGTTTCAGCAGTGATTTGGGAAGTCTTACCATGGTATTCCATGTGCCAATGGTTACTCTGCAAGGCTGCATTACTGCTAAAGGTAATACGACCATTTTGGTTGATCAGGTCCAACCTATGGTACAATGTGTTCCCCAATGGTGATTCTGTGTTCCAAGGTGACTGGGCCCCTGTTCACAAAGCTCGCATCATCCAGGACTTGTTTTTTGAGCATGAGGATGAACTAAATCTTCCTCCACAGTCACCACATCTCTTTATTATTGAGCCTTTATTGTCTACTTTGTAGAGAAGTGTGTATGATCACTATCCACCTCCATCATTGTTGCCTGAATTTGCCACTGTTTTGCCTGAAGAATGGTACAAAATTCCCTTGAAAACCATACAGGCCATGTATTTACCCATTCCGCGATGACCGGAAGCTATTTTGACTGTCAATGTGTTTCCTACACTGTATTAGGCACAGTAACATGTTTAATTTTTGGTCTTTTCATATTTTTGTGCAATACTTGTATGTCACCAAAAACATTGGCATCTTCTGCAGCACATCATTTAACATCATCAATATATTTACAACAGTGAAGCCAACTGCTGTTTTACTTTAGTCATTTCATCTACATGGTAGAGTTGCGTGTCACAACACTTTTGCTGTCATTTAGTGTGCTGTGAATGTTTGTCTTGGTCGGATGTTCACCAAGACATCCAGGGTGTGGTCAGAAGAGAAGTAGCTGTTTCTATCAGAATTGTTCTGTTTTGCAATATTGTCACTGATTTATGCGCTGTTGTAATCCTGTCAGATTCTTTTGCGATACCCTCTCAATCATGACTTTTTCATGATTCACAATGAGAAGGTATCTAATTAAAGATCAGTCCAGACAGAGCCTTACATCATATGGAGAAGTTGTGTGCTACAGGTGTAACATGCTAATGACTGTTTCAACTCAAAAGCCACCCATCCCATCAGTGCTCAGAACACATTGAAGTTTAGATCAGACATCATCTTACCACCATGTTCCCAGTAGTTAAATATAATTTTTGCTCTTCAAGACAAGCAACATTCCACCACTAGACATGGTTGCTGCAGTATGCCCAAAGTTGACCACACACAATTAAGGAACACAAGGGTGCCAAAGAGACGGACTTGTACCAGCCATGCTGGCAAAGCTCACCAAGTGTCTCACCATTTAGACAAATGAAAGGACATGTACAGGTTTATCGAATTGCCATTTATATGGCAAGCATTATTCCTGCCATTGTAGGTTCCATGTAACCTGAATCCACAATTCATTCCTGTGGCTTCCAAGGGCAGTTTGAGGCCCAAGCAAGACAAACTGCCACTTGGGCCACCGAGCTGAGGGGGCACCAGAGGTGCCACAACTGAAAAACCTTTTATACAGGGCTTATCACATTTGGTAGGTCTCCTTGATGCACCAATTTCGCAAAATTTGTATACAGGGCATATCACACCAAATAGCAAAAACTGGCTGAAGCAAAAGTGCAAAAGAGAATAGGGGGTGGGGGCATAAAATGGTAAAGTTGGTTTTGTAGAAAAATGTTCTAGAACTGGCCCTGATGACTCTATAAAGTCAAGCTGTCCAGAAGATGTTATCAACCAATTTCTGAATCATCCACAGCAAAAAGCATGGTTGGGTGTCAGAGTTGCACAGGCATATAGTTTCACTCTGCTTCTGAAGGTAGAAGCTACAGTCCTCCCACAAGGAAAAGTCCTTGATAGTAACACATGTCTAACCAGGGTCCTCCCGGAGCAAGCAGGCATATCTTTGCCCTTTTTGGAAGCTTTACTATCTTTCTGTGTACTTGCTATTGCTATTGCTTTTTCAGCAAGGCAAAAAACTTCGTATCATTCACTCTCTCTAAAGGAGTTTTGCTACTTGGGTAGCAAAATAACTGATGATGGTCAAAGTAGAGAGGATATAAAATGTAGACTGGCAATGGCAAGGAAAGCGTTTCTGAAGAAGAGAAATTTGTTAACATCGAGTATAGATTTAAATGTCAGGAAGTCATTTCTGCAAGTATTTGTATGGAGTGTAGCCATGTATCGAAGTGAAACATGGACGATACATAGTTTAGACAAGAAGAGAATAGAAGCTTTCGAAATGTGGTGCCACAGAAGAATGCTGAAGATTATATGGGTAGATCACAAACCAGTCTCCACGCTACTCTATCCTGTGCAAGCTTCTTCATCTCCCAGTACATACTGCAACCTACATCCTTCTGAATCTGTTTAGTGTATTCATCTCTTGGTCTCCCTCTACAATTTTTACCCTCCACGCTGCCCTCCAATACTAAATTCGTGATCCCTTGATGCCTCAGAATATGCCCTACCAACCGATCCCTTCTTCTAGTCAAGTTGTGCCACAAATTTCTCTTCTCTCCAATTCTATTCAATACCGCCTCATTAGTTATGTGATCTACCCATCTAATCTTCAGCATTCTTCTGCAGCACCACATTTCGAAAGCTTCTATTGTCTTCTTGTTTAAACTATTTATCGCCCATGTTTCACTTCGATACATGGCTACACTCCATACAAATACTTGCAGAAACGACTTCCTGACACTTAAGTCTATACTCAATGTTAACAAATTTCTCTTCTTCAGAAACGCTTTCCTTGCCTTTGCCAGTCTACATTTTATATCCTCTCTACTTCGACCAACATCTGTTATTTTGCTCCCCAAATAGCAAAACTCATTTATGACTTTACGCATCTCATTCCCTAATCTAATTCCTGCAGCATCACCCGATTTAATTCGACTACATTCCATTATCCTCGTTTTGCTTTTGTTGATGTTCATTTTATATCCTCCTTTCAAGACACTATCCATTCGGTTCAACTGCTCTTCTAAGTCCTTTGCTGTCTCTGACAGAATTACAATATCATCGGCGAACCTCAAAGTTTTTATTTCTTCTCCATGGATTTTAATTCCTACTCTGAATTTTTCTTTTGTTTCCTTTACTGCTTGCCCAATATACAGATTGAATAACATCGGGGATAGGCTACAACCCTGTCTCACTCCCTTCCCAACCATTGCTTCCCTTTCATGCCCCTCTGCCTCTATGGCTGTCCATAATTGAGAAAATGTTGCTGGTGCAGGATTTTGTGCACAACTTAACCTCTCAATTAAGTCCTATAAATGTTTGACAGGATTCATGTCAGCCAATCTGGGTGGTCAAATAATTGGCTCAAATTGTTCAGAATGTTCTTCAAATAAATCACGAACAGTTGTGGCACAGTGACATGGTGCACTGTCAATGCACATAAAAATTCTATCACTGTTTGGGAAAATGAAGTCCACGAATGGCTGCAGGTGGTCTCCAAGTAGCTAAACATACTCATTTCCAGTCAATGATCAATTTAGTTCGATTCAAAGATGGAGTCCAATTCACGTAAAGACAGCCCACACCATTATGGACCCATCATCGGCTTGCACAATGCCTTGTTGACAACTCAGGTTCATGGCTTCATGGGGTCCGGGCCACATTCAAACCCTACCATCCACTCTTACCACTTGAAATTGGAGTTTATCTGACCAGGCTAGAGTTTTCCAGATATCTCAGGTGTAATCAACATGGTTACGAGCCCAGGAGAGGTGCTGCAGGCGAGGAGAGGTGCTGCCGGCAGTGTCGTGCAGTTAGCAAAGGCACTCACATTGGCCATCTGCTGCCATGGCCCAGTAACGTAAAATTTTACCACATTGCCCTAACATATATGTTCATCATATGCCCCACATTGATTTCTGTTGTTATTTCACACAGTGTGACTTGTCTGTTAGTACTGACAACTCCTACAAAAACACCACTGCTCTCAATCATTCCATTGGCCACTGTATTGTCCATGGTGAGAAGTAATGCCTGAAATTTTGTACTCTTGGCACACTCTTGATATTGTGGATCTTGGAATATTGTATTCCTTACTGATTTCGAAATGTAATTTAGATGTAGATGTAGCTCCAACCACCATTCTGCGTTCAAAGTCTGTTAATTCCCATCGTGTGGCCATAATCACTTTGGACAGCCATTCACATGAATCACCTGAGTACAAATGACAGCTCCACCAATGCATTGTCCTTTTATACCTTGTGTACATAATAATACTGTGATCTGCATATCTGGATATCGTTATCCCATTACTTTTGACACTTTAAGGTGTAATGCATTATCTTCCAAAGTTTGTACTGGGAACATGAACTAAAATATGTAGAGCTCAAGAGCTGATAGTTCAGTATAATTACATATGATGCAACAGCATTTAACATGAGTCTTCACTCCTTTTCCATTACAAAACTTCCATCAGTGATTTGTTATTCAATGTCGTGATTCTACTATATGACTAAATATTTCCTTATGTTCATCACTTGAGTTAATAACATTTATTTCTGGAAATGAAAATATAGTGACACTGTGGCTCAGATTAAAGCAAATACTTGATCAAGCTCAAGCTGAATAATCAATGGTGATAGAGATCACCTATGTCCACCTTTATAGATGAGTGGCCAGTGTGTCCAGCTGTCATGCAGAGGACTCATTTTAAATTAATTGTACTATCACGGATTTTTCCTTGGTGGCAGGCATGGAACAGAGCCCACTGAGCCTCAAGTTGCCAGTGGAGTAGCTGCTTGAAAGAATAGTAGTGATTCCAAGGTCTGAAAAGCTGACAACAGCTGCGAGAATGGTGTGTTGACCCCATGCCCCACCAATATAACCTATGGTAAAGCAAAGCTCTACCTGATGGTTGGTTTGAACATAACATTGATTTGCTAGGTGTGATTTAATTGGAGGTGGTATGCCCTTGCCTTCCTTGAAGCTGTCACCTAATATACGCAGCCAGTTGTATGGGGACCCTCAGCTGAAAGTGGGCCCTGAACAATCGCACAACTAGGCATTTTTCTCATACACAAACAATTGCCTAAGGTGAAATAAAAGATACCTGAAACAACAAGCCCTGAGAATGACATAGGACTTACTTCCTGTAATCTTACACTTAACCACTTAACCATCATGCCACATTCCATATTGTATCCAAGAAAGGGGTATTTTCAGTAGTAACTAACTTTTTACTTGTGGCATCCCCATGTAAGTGTATCTCACACATATTGTGCACATCTCCTTTCTTCTCTCTCTCTGCCCTTCTCCTATTCTTCTCCCGTGTCTCTTCCCCCTCCTCCTCCCCTTTTCTCTCTGTCCATTTCCACCTCCTCCACTCACTCATCATCCTCCTCTCCACTTTCTCTTTGTCCATCTGATCCTCCATACTATTGATCTGTCATTCTTCTCCTCGGGGGGGGGGGGGGGGGGGGGCAGGGGGGCACAGAGAGGCAAGAGAGGAGGACCAGAACCGAGAGAATGTGGAGGAGGAGCAGGACAAAGAGGGAGGAGGGAGGGGAGGAGGAGAATAATGGAAAGAGGGGAGAGGAGGAAAAGGGCAGAGACAGGGAAGTGGTGGAGAAGTACAGAGGGGCAGAGGAGGATGAGGAGGAGGAGGAGGAGGAGGAGGGCAGAGAGAGGGGGACAGGGATTGACTGGTTGGTCAGTTGAATGGGGTAAGGGATTAAACAGCAAGCTCATCAGTCCCTTGATCCAGGCATAGAAGACTAAAAATGTAATGGACATCAGTTGGACTGTCAATAACAAAAACAAGAGGGGAGAAGTACGCAAGGCAGCAGGTGGGCATCCCTGCGACTCAGCATGCGACAGAAGTTGTCTCATCCACAGCTGTCCCACTCCCGCTCCATGGTCTATGCATTAAAGAGCATCTAATATTTAACAATGTGCTACATTTACAACAGAAAATAGGGAGTGACAGAAAAGGAGAAAAACTGTATCTAAAAGCAATTAAAACAGAGTAAGAGAGTGATGAAAGAGTGGGCTGGTCAAGCAGGTAGGGCCAGGGGTTCACAACATCCAGCATGCAGTGGGAGACACTGCCCCAACACCAACCACCCAGCACCTGCCCAGAAAGTAGCTTTAAACCTTTTATTTGAAAATAAAAACCAATTCCACAAAGAAAATGGAGAAGCTGTTCAACCATCCATGAATCATCTGCCAATATTTGAGGCAAAGAATTCGGAAGGATCCGTTTAGCATGGAGGGCCAGAAGGCGAGGGTATTCGCCCAGAATATGAGCTGCTGTTTGTAAGGCTCAACAACTACAGCGTGGGGATGGCTTGTTATGTAAAATAAAACTATGGGGTAGTCTGGTATGCCCAGTGTGGAGATGACATAGCATGGTGGGTTCCTTTCGGGAGGAACAGAAAGGAAAGCACCATGCAGTAGTAGTCTCTCTGATTGTACACAATTTATTAGAGAGAACATTGGCCAACCAGATGTTATTCCATCCCAACTGAGCAGAGGTCTTATTTGTGATGGCAGGTCTGCACCTGGGAGTAGTAAGTTGAGTGGGGGTTGAATAATCGTTCTTCTAACCAAACGGTCCGCCAGCTCATTCCCTTGGGTACCCACATGAGCAGGGGCCTGGAGAAAGACAACTGAGCAGTCAGTATGACTAAGTTCAATGAGAAAGTCATGAATAGCAGAAACAAGAGTAACATCAGTAATGGGATGAAGGCTGCTCACTGAGTCTCTACACATTAAACATAGTCACTGAAGTTCACTTAACAAAGAACTGTGTTAATGCCTATCTGCCCTGCTGTAAAAGTACCACGTGTTTTAGGCAACAAATGGTGTTCCTAATCAGCAGGGGACCTAACAGCATATTCCATCTTATCCATGATTTTACAGTCATCAGTGAAAAAGATGGTAGCACCATAAAACTACTAAATAAATTAATGTAACAGATGTTGAAATGTCATGGGGGCTACTGATACTTTAGGATCTTGAAACACATCAGTCCTAATTCATGGCTTGGGTACTAACCAAGATAAGGGGGGGGGGGGGGGGGGGGGTATTACCTGGGAAAACATGATGAGCATATTCCAGTGAGAAGACAGGGAGACCATGGCAGAGGGCTGTGAGGCGTATTTCAACTACTAATCTCGCCTGAGGGAGGCGATCAGGAGGTTGATGCCAATTGCATGCAAAAAGAATGAGATAAGCTGGATGATAAGGGAATGCTAAAAGGTGGCTGCATAGGAGATCAAGTGTTGGTACCATCAGACATGAAGAGATAAGATCCAAGCTTTGACAAGAAGACTGTCTACAGGACTAGTCCAGAAGATTCCAGTGGCCAGACAAACTCCATGATGATGGACTGAATCCAACAATTTCAAAGCTGAAGACACTGCTGAGCCTCAAACATGATAACGGTAGTGCAGTTCAGATGAGACCAGAGCCTGGTGAATACAGATAAGAATAGCACAACCAACAACCCAAAAGACACACGGGAAAGGATGCAGAGAGCATCAAGCTTCTGCACACAACTAGTCGAAGTTGATAAATATGGGGCGGTCAAGTCAGCTTTTTATTAAAAAAGAAGCCCAAATAATGTGACTGTGCAAAAACTGCCAAGTCTTGGGTACCCAAGTAGAATTCTGGGTCAAAGCACAGTGACAGAAATGCATGATCCACATTTTTGCAGGGGAGAATTGGAAACAATGGGAAATGGTCCATACAGAGGCCCATCAGATCAAGTCTTGGAGCTGGTGTTCAGCCAAGACTACTGAACAGCAGGTGTATGAAACGCAGAATTCACTGACATACAGTCCAGAGATGGCGAGCAACTCAGCAGAGGTCACTAGCCCACTGATGGCAATGATGAAGAGTGTGACACTCAGGACAGAAACCTGTGGGATGGATTTTCTTGAACCTGTGGGGAGCTGAGTGAAATACCAACTTGAACCAAAAATGACTGGTAGGATAAAAACTGGTGAATAGGAATTGGTAGGGAGACTCAAAAGCTCGAGTCACAGAGAGTAACTAAAATGTGACTGTGTCAAGCAGTGTTGTATGCCTCATATAGGTAAAAATAGACTGCAATGAACTGTTGGCACTTATAAAAAGCCTGTTGAATTGCTGTTTCCAACCAGACCAGATGGTTAGCCATGGCTCATCCCTCTTGGAAACCACAGTGAGAGGAGGACAAAACGTCTCAAGATTCAGCATGTTGGTGAGGATAATCAGTTGGTAGCTGTGGAAGACATCTCCGAGCCAAATGCAGCTGAAGACCCTGAGGAGATATAGCCATGTTGTTTCTGCAGTGAAAGGTAGCTGGATGAGAAGAGGATGCTGGTGCTGTCGCAAAGTGGGTCGCAAGGGTTCCACAAAAACTAACACATCAGTTCAAAGACCATCCTCCAGGACAGGACCCACAACAATTGTTGATCACTAGTGGCCCAGAAGACTACAGAGATTGGTCCACACCTAGGATGAAGAGGCATAAATTTCCCATGGAGGAAATGTAGCGCTCCCAGCATTCCTCCTTACTGTGTTTAATTAGACAGTGAGCCTTAGCACAAAGTCACTTAAAAGTGATAAGGTCAGTCTGCAAAGGATGTTACTTGAAATGTTGCAGGTCTTTTTGGTGATCCTGAACAACTACCGTAATGTCTTTGGTCCATCACGGAACTGGCTGGCAATGGAGGGGAACTGTAGAAATGGAAATAGCAGTTCCAGCAGTGTGGGTACAGTATATCCCTTATTATGTTTGTGTATATTGTTGTACATATGTGTGGATACTGTACTGAAGGTGCAATTAATTGTAAAAAGAAAACAATTAAACTAGAAGCAATATTAACTTGAAGCTAAAAGAGATGCACCTATGTATGAATTTGCGCTTACTGCTCTACGCTAAGAAAGTGTGTGTGGTGAATAAGGAAAACCTCTCTTGCTAATGCTTGAAAGTGTCGATTACTAAAGCATGAAATGTTGTTCTTATTGTACCTCCAGAGTCTTACACAACATGATCGTATATCATTCAGGCTTTGTCAAAAAATGTGTGGTGATAAGATTTTAACCTAGGAAGAATATTAAATCTGCAGTGGTAAAATCTTGTTGATCTTGTAGAACAGAAGCAACTGCCAGTATCCTCTAGCTGCTTGTAAAACTTTTACTATTCATAAATAGGAACTTGTATAGGATTCTCAGATACTGATTCTGTATGATTCAGTCCACATTTGGTTATATGATGTGTAGCCTTTCGCAGTTTTCTATTAAGAACAAGAAACAATTCTAAATTCCCTTGAACATGCTCGCAGATCCAACAGCAAACATCATCACCCATGCCCTACATCCCTATGGAAGCTTTGCACAATTTACCATGTCAAAATTCACTTTAGAAAATAACTGAGATTGATTGAGTTACTTTTTATAGAATTTTCATATATTCTCGCATAGGTTTACAATGATAAAATCTCAGATCTCTCTTTCTTTCTTGATACAACTCTGTGCCAGTTTATTTTTTACAAAATTGTGCTCAACAACTGATAATTATGTGCATCTGAGTGCCATAAGTCCATACATTAACACTTCTCTATAGCTAGTGCTTCTTCCAATCGCAAAATTTTTACTATATACAACTGTCCACCATGGAGCAACTCTATTTCTCAGCGTAAACGCATCCCTCCTACAGGCAAAATGTGCTGACTTAACATATTTTATCAGCTTTAGTTTTAACAACAGAAGGTTCATTGACCCGTCAGCTGATCGTGCCAGCTTCAAAAAAATAAACGAATAAAACATCTCGGACTAGCGCAGTTCTGGCCATGATGTTGTATGGATGATCATGTTGGATATGTCTTGCACGACCTTGTCAAGTAATTTGACAGGAAGGGGGTGAAGATTAACACCATGGGCGTACAGCTGCCAGTTAGTTCTTCAAAGCGCCTAGCATGGTAGTCAGTCTGGAGGGTGCAAGGAAGCGACAGACACAAACATCATCATTTAGTGACCAATGCAGTGAAGTCACAAGGTTGGAGGGAGAGACAGATAGATCAATAGCTGAAAAGATTACCACGTTTTAGGTTCTCCATGCAGCGGGACGACATACGACCAAAGTAGCATCGGAAGCACCTCATGTGCAGTGGGACATATTGTTTCACATCACGTCTGTACACCATTACTATAACTTCTTCCAGGAGGACATTCCCTTCTAATGCTAAGATAAACAAACCTTATCTGTTCTGTTATCCTTTAGAAATTTTTGGATGCATCAGAAAAAATGTATGCCTCGTTGCTCAAGATTAGCCCATAGCTCCTTGCCTATATCGAGCACAAGATCACAGTGGAAAATGATTCCTCGGATCATGTTTTAAGTCTTGTGTGGGGCAGTGGTCACCACTATGTAAAGCAGATGGTCGTATGCCTGAAGAACTATAGGCAGTGCAGCAGAAGTGGATTTATTCAACAGAGATCAATTACACATTTTCCAAATGACTCAACTTCTCCATATTTGTCTTCAATATGTTCCACAAAAAATAATGGCGTTGTTGCAGTAAAAGTATTCCCATCTGTTCAAGTATGTACTAAGTACTGGTAGGTAAACTGTTTCACTCCTGGGCATCTCACTTGTCCCTCTTGTCATGGGGCGGTCAGGGCAGGGAAAGCAGTAGCATTGTAACTGCACTGAAGTTTTGATTCTTAACTGGAGAAATGGCCAGATCAGAACAGCTATTTTTTGATGTAATTTAATGTGTTTCACATGAGAAACATCTGCCACAATGACACCTACTCGAATCAGGGGCCATACCAATGGGTGCCACCCAGCTGCAGCAAAGGCCATACGGCACAAGGGCCATTGCTGGGAGTCCTATTTCCCATGAAGACAGGCATCGACTGCTTGGCATGTGTGGGAAGCTAGCAGCTCAGGCATCAGCAACAGGATCCCTGTGTTGTCAGGAGGCTCGGCAGAAGGGGTACACCACAACACCACTGCTTAGGACTGGCTTCTGCATTAGCTCTGAAGTCCAAGTAAGTGCCTTCGCAGGTACTGTGTGCATATGATGTTTAACATTGCAGTAGGCACCATTTAAGGTCTTCTTCCCCAGTTGGTCCACTTGACAGAAAAATTTGGAAAATGAACGTCAAACACAGAAGGGGACCATAAATTACTTCAGCCAATAGGTGGTGAATTAAAGAATATTCCAAGGAAGGAAGGCAAAACCTAGGAAGTAGCCAGGTCAAAGGTTGCCAGTATGAAAAAGAGGGCAACAGAAGGAAGGACAGTCCGAGAGCATGGGAAAGCACATGCTGCAGTAGCTTGGAGCCTTATGCTCACCCCATATGTACTCATGCAGTCACACACCCTCCAGGGGAAGGGTGGGGGGGGGGGGGGGAGGACTGAGAGAGGAAGAGGAGGAGATGAAGGAGAGAGCGGGGGGGGGGGGGGGGGGGAAGAACAGAAAGCAGAGGAATGAGGAGAAGAACAGGTGAGAGGGACAGTAAGAGGAGGTCAGAGAGAGGGAGAAGGAGGTGAAGGAAAGACAGATGAGGAGTAGAAGATCAAGGAGAGGGTTGAGGAAGGGAACAATAGGAGGGGGGAGGAGGACAGGATGAGGGGGAGGAGGAGATTGACGGAGGGAGGGGTGAGGAGGAGGTGGACAGAGAAAGGAGGAAGGAGGAGATGGACAGAGAAAGGGAAGGGTGGAGGTAATGGATATAGCTAATGGCAGCAGGTGGAGATGGACACACAAAGGTGTAGGAGGAGGAGTTAGAAAGAGAGGAGGGAGAAGGAGATGCATGCAGTATATGCAACATGTGCATGTGAGTGAAGCCACGGCCAAAAAATTTCGTTACAAAAGAAAATGTGTCTTTCCTGGATCCCGAAGGCAGCTGACTCAGTGGGTAAGCAGGTCACATTTAAGACCCGAAGGAATTTAGACATCAGTCATTCTTAGGATTTGTTGTATCCTGTATCTCCCCTTTCACCTCTGGCAATGATATGTATATGTGAAACACACCTAGTTGGAAATGGTTCAGGGCCCTCTTTAAACAACCCCCTGTACAACTGGCTGAGTATGTTAGGTGATAGCTCTGAGGGAGGCAAGGACATAGTACATCCTATAGAATCACACCTAGCAAAGCAATGTGGTGTTCAAATTAACCATTAGGTTGAGGACATCTTTACTTTACCATACATGATCTCTGAACTGAACTGTACTCCACAATTAGACCCAGAGGACCACACAATGCCGACCAGCAACCAGTCACCATGTCATCCCCTGCAATATTGCCTCATTTGAATGTGATGTTGATGGGGCATGCAGCCAACACACCACTCTGCTGACTGTTGTCGGCTTTCCAGACCTTGGAGTCACTACTTCCCTTTCAAGTAACTCTCCAATTGGCATCATGAGATTAACTGGAACCTGTTACAGTCTGCCCACCACGAAGGAACACACTGACCACTCAGCAATGAAGATGGATGTAAGTGATCTCTACCACAATTAATTATTCATCTAAAGCTTAAGCAAGTATTTGCTTTAACCTGAGCCACGGTGTCACAGTATGTTACTTTCTAGAAGTGCATGTTTTAACTTAAGTGATGATTTAATATACTTCTTTCCATACAGTAAGTGGTATATGTAACTAATTTGGTTGTAATTCATCCAGTGGTTTAGGAGGAGATGCAAAGCATACATACATACAAAAACATCAATTTTTATGTATGTGTCTTATATATATACACTCCTGGAAATGGAAAAAAGAACACATTGACACCGGTGTGTCAGACCCACCATACTTGCTCCGGACACTGCGAGAGGGCTGTACAAGCAATGATCACAAGCACGGCACAGCGGACACACCAGGAACCGCGGTGTTGGCCGTCGAATGGCGCTAGCTGCGCAGCATTTGTGCACCGCCGCCGTCAGTGTCAGCCAGTTTGCCGTGGCATACGGAGCTCCATCGCAGTCTAACACTGGTAGCATGCCGCGACAGCGTGGACGTGAACCGTATGTGCAGCTGACGGACTTTGAGCGAGGGCATATAGTGGGCATGCGGGAGGCCGGGTGGACGTACCGCCGAATTGCTCAACACGTGGGGCGTGAGGTCTCCACAGTACATCGATGTTGTCGCCAGTGGTCGGCGGAAGGTGCACGTGCCCGTCGACCTGGGACCGGACCGCAGCGACGCACGGATGCACGCCAAGACCGTAGGATCCTACGCAGTGCCGTAGGGACACTGTTGCTCCTGGGGTATCGGCGAGGACCATTCGCAACCGTCTCCATGAAGCTGGGCTACAGTCCCGCACACCGTTAGGCCGTCTTCCACTCACGCCCCAACATCGTGCAGCCTGCCTCCAGTGGTGTCGCGACAGGTGTGAATGGAGGGACGAAAGGAGACGTGTCGTCTTCAGCGATGAGAGTCGCTTCTGCCTTGGTGCCAATGATGGTCGTATGCGTGTTTGGCGCCGTGCAGGTGAGCGCCACAATCAGGACTGCATACGACCGAGGCACACAGGGCCAACACCCGGCATCATGGTGTGGGGAGCGATCTCCTACACTGGCCGTACACCACTGGTAATCGTCGAGGGGACACTGAATAGTGCACGGTACATCCAAACCGTCATCGAACCCATCGTTCTACCATTCCTAGACCGGCAAGGGAACTTGCTGTTCCAACTGGACAATGCACGTCCGCATGTATCCCGTGCCACCCAACATGCTCTATAAGGTGTAAGTCAACTACCCTGGCCAGCAAGATCTCCGGATCTGTCCCCCACTGAGCATGTTTGGGACTGGATGAAGCGTCGTCTCACGCGGTCTGCACGTCCAGCACGAACGCTGGTCCAACTGAGGCGCCAGGTGGAAATGGCATGACAAGCCGTTCCACAGGACTACATCCAGCATCTCTACGATCGTCTCCATGGGAGAATAGCAGCCTGCATTGCTGCGAAAGGTGGATATACACTGTACTAGTGCCGACATTGTGCATGCTCTGTTGCCGGTGTCTATGTGTCTGTGGTTCTGTCAGTGTGATCATGTGATGTATCTGACCCCAGGAATGTGTCAATAAAGTTTCCCCTTCCTGGGACAATGAATTCACGGTGTTCTTATTTCAATTTCCAGGAGTGTATATAAACAAAGATGATATGACTTACCAAACGAAAGCGCTGGCATGTCGATAGACACACAAACAAACACACAAAATTCTAGTTTTCGCAACCAACAGTTGCCTCGTCAGGAAAGAGGGAAGGAGAGGGAAAGACGAAAGGATTTGGGTTTTAAGGGAGAGGGTAAGGAGTCATTCCAATCCCGGGAGCGTAAAGACTTACCTTCGGGGGAAAAAAGGACGGGTATACACTCGCACACACACAGACATATCCATCCACACATATACAGGCACAAGCAGACATATACAGAGGCAAAGGGTGTGTGTGTGTCTATATATATATATATATATATATATATATATATATATATATATATATATATATATATATATACCTAAAAACAAAGATGATGTGACTTACCAAATGAAAGTGCTGACAGGTCGACAGACACACAAATGAACACAAACATACACACAAAATTCAAGCTTTCGCAACAAACTGTTGCCTCATCAGGAAAGAGGGAAGGAGAGGGAAAGACGAAAGGATGTGGGTTTTAAGGGAGAGGGTAAGGAGTCATTCCAGTCCCGGGAGCGGAAAGACTTACCTTAGGGGAAAAAAGGACGGGTATACACTCGCACACACACACACATATCCACCCACACATATACAGACACAAGCAGACATATTTAAAGACAAAGAGTTTGGGCAGAGATGTCAGTCGAGGCAGAAGTGCAGAGGCAAAGATGTTGTTGAATGACAGGTGAGGTATGAGTGGCGGCAACTTGAAATTAGTGGAGATTGAGGCCTGGTGGATAATGGGATGAGAGGATATATTGAAGAGCAAGTTCCCATCTCTGGAGTTCGGATAGGTTGGTGTTAGTGGGAAGTATCCAGATAACCCGGACGGTGTAACACTGCGCCAAGATGTGCTGGCCGTGCACCAAGGCATGTTTAGCCACAGGGTGATCCTCATTACCAACAAACACTGTCTGCCTGTGTCCATTCATGTGAATGGACAGTTTGTTGCTGGTCATTCCCACATAGAATGCATCACAGTGTAGGCAGGTCAGTTGGTAGATCACGTGGGTGCTTTCACACGTGGCTCTGCCTTTGATCGTGTACACCTTCTGGGTTACAGGACTGGAGTAGGTGGTGGTGGGAGGGTGCATGGGACAGGTTTCACACCGGGGGCGGCTACAAGGGTAGGAGCCAGAGGGTAGGGAAGGTAGTTTTGGGATTTCATAGGGATGAACTAAGAGGTTACGAAGGTTAGGTGGACGGCGGAAAGACACTCTTGGTGGAGTGTGGAGGATTTCATGAAGGATGGATCTGATTTCAGGGCAGGATTTGAGGAAGTCATATCCCTGCTGGAGAGCCACATTCAGAATCTGATCCAGTCCCGGAAAGTATCCTGTCACAAGTGGGGCACTTTTGTGGTTCTTCTGTGGGAGGTTCTGGGTTTGAGAGGATGAGGAAGTGGCTCTGGTTATTTGCTTCTGTACCAGGTCGGGAGGGTAGTTGCGGGATGTGAAAGCTGTTGTCAGGTTGTTGTTGTACTGCTTCAGGGATTCTGGACTGGAGCAGATTCATTTGCCACGAAGATCTATGCTGTAGGGAAGGGACCGTTTGATGTGGAATGGGTGGCAGCTGTCGTAATGGAGGTACTGTTGCCTGTTGGTGGGTTTGATGTGGACGGACGTGTGAAGCTGGCCATTGGACAGGTGGAGGTCAACATCAAGGAAAGTGGCATGGGATTTGGAGTAGGACCAGGTGAATCTGATGGAACCAAAGGAGTTGAGGTCGGAGAGGAAATTCTGGAGTCCTTCTTCACTGTGAGTCCAGATCATGAAGATGTCATCAATAAATCTGTACCAAACTTAGGGTTGGCAGGCCTGGGTAACCAAGAAGGCTTCCGTTGGCGTACGAAGGGGCCATCCTGGTACCCATGGCTGTTCCCTTTAATTGTTGGTATGTCTGGTCTTCAAAAGTGAAGAAGTTGTGGGTCAGGATGAAGCTGGCTAAGGTAATGAGGAAAGAGGTTTTAGGTAGGGTGGCAGGTGATCGGCGTGAAAGGAAGTGCTCCATCGCAGCAAGGCCCTGGACGTGCGGGATATTTGTGTATAAGGAAGTGGCATCAATGGTTACAAGGATGGTTTCTGGGGGTAACGGATTGGGTAAGGATTCCAGGCGTTCGAGAAAGTGGTTGGTGTCTTTGATGAAGGATGGGAGACTGCATGTAATGGGTTGAAGGTGTTGATCTACGTAGGCAGAGATACGGTCTGTGGGGGCTTGGTAACCAGCTACAATGGGGCGGCCGGGATGATTGGGTTTGTGAATTTTAGGAAGAAGGTAGAAGGTAGGGGTGCGGGGTGTCGGTGGGGTCAGGAGGTTGATGGAGTCAGGTGAAAGGTTTTGTAGGGGGCCTAAGGTTCTGAGGATTCCTTGAAGCTCTGCCTGGACATCAGGAATGGGATTACCTTGGCAAACTTTGTATGTGGTGTTGTCTGAAAACTGACGCAGTCCCTCAGCCGCATACTCCCGACGATCAAGTACCACAGTCGTGGAACCCTTGTCCGCCGGAAGAATGACGATGGACCGGTCAGCCTTCAGATCACGGATAGCCTGGGCTTCAGCAGTGGTGATGTTGGGAGTAGGATTAAGGTTTTTTAAGAAGGATTGAGAGGCAAGGCTGGAAGTCAGAAATTCCTGGAAGGTTTGGAGAGGGTGATTTTGAGGAAGAGGAGGTGGGTCCCGCTGTGACAGAGGACGGAACTGATCCAGGCAGTGTTCAATTTGGATAGTGTCTTGGGGAGTTGGATCATTAGGGGTAGGATAAGGATCATTTTTCTTCGTGGCAAAGTGATACTTCCAGCAGAGAGTACGAGTGTAGGACAGTAAATCTTTGACGAGGGCTGTTTGGTTGAATCTGGGAGTGGGGCTGAAGGTGAGGCCTTTGGATAGGACAGAGGTTTCGGATTGGGAGAGAGGTTTGGAGGAAAGGTTAACTACTGAATTAGGGTGTTGTGGTACCAGATTGTGTTGATTAGAATTTTGAGGTTTTGGAGGGAGTGGAGCTGGAAGTGGGAGATTGAGTAGCTGGGAGAGACTGGGTTTGTGTGCAATGAGAGGTGGTTGAGGTTTGCTGGAAAAGTTGTGAAGGGTGAATGAGTTGCCTTTCCGGAGGTGGGAAACCAGGAGATTGGATAGTTTTTTGAGGTGAAGGGTGGCATGCTGTTCTAATTTGCGGTTGGCCTGTAGGAGGATGCTCTGAATAGCCGGTGTGGATGTGGGAGAGGAAAGATTGAGGGCTTCTATTAAGGATAGGAGTTGACGGGTGTGTTCATTGGCTGAGTTGATGTGTAGGTGAAGGATTAGGTGGGTGAGGGCAATGGATTGTTCAGTTTGAAACTGGTATAGGGATTGATGGAAAGAAGGGTTGCAGCCATAGATGGGAACTTTAAGTGTGAGGCCTTTGGGGGTTATGCCAAATGTCAGACAAGCCTGAGAAAATAAAATATGCGAGCGTAATCTGGCTAGGGTGAAGGCATGTTTGTGGAGGGAATGTAAATAAAACTTAATGGGGTCGTTGTGGGGGTGTTGTGAGGGTGAAAACCTGTCCCATGCACCCTCCCACCACCACCTACTCCAGTCCTGTAACCTGGAAGGTGTACACGATCAAAGGCAGAGCCACGTGTGAAAGCACCCACGTGATCTACCAACTGACCTGCCTACACTGTGATGCATTCTATGTGGGAATGACCAGCAACAAACTGTCCATTCGCATGAATGGACACAGGCAGACAGTGTTTGTTGGTAATGAGGATCACCCTGTGGCTAAACATGCCTTGGTGCACGGCCAGCACATCTTGGCGCAGTGTTACACCGTCCGGGTTATCTGGATACTTCCCACTAACACCAACCTATCCGAACTCCGGAGATGGGAACTTGCTCTTCAATATATCCTCTCATCCCATTATCCACCAGGCCTCAATCTCCACTAATTTCAAGTTGCCGCCACTCATACCTCACATGTCATTCAACAACATCTTTGCCTCTGCACTTCTGCCTCGACTGACATCTCTGCCCAAACTCTTTGTCTTTAAATATGTCTGCTTGTGTCTGTATATGTGTGGGTGGATATGTGTGTGTGTGCGAGTGTATACCCGTCCTTTTTTCCCCTAAGGTAAGTCTTTCCGCTCCCGGGACTGGAATGACTCCTTACCCTCTCCCTTAAAACCCACATCCTTTCGTCTTTCCCTCTCCTTCCCTCTTTCCTGATGAGGCAACAGTTTGTTGTGAAAGCTTGAATTTTGTGTGTATGTTTGTGTTCGTTTGTGTGTCTGTCGAATTGCCAGCATTTTCATTTGGTAAGTCACATCATCTTTGTTTTTAGATATATTTTTCCTACGTGGAATGTTTCCCTCTATTATTTATATATATATATATATATATATATATATATATATATATATATATATATATATATATATATATATATATATATATATATATATATGATATGAATACAATTGAGGTGAACATTCCACATGGAAAAAATATATCTAAAAAGAAAGATGATGAGACTTACCAAACAAAAGCACTGGCAGGTCGATAGACACACAAACATACACACAAAATTGAAGCTTTCACAACAAACGGTTGCTTCGTCAGGAAAGAGGGAAGGAGAGGGAAAGACGAAAGGATGTGGGTTTTAAGGGAGAGGGTAAGGAGTCATTCCAATTTTCATGTCTGCTTGTGTCTGTGTATATGCGGATGGATATGTGTGTGTGTGCGAGTGTATACCTGTCCTTTTTTCCCCCTAAGGTAAGTCTTTCCGCTCCCGGGATTGGAATGACTCCTTACCCTCTCCCTTAAAACCCACATCCTTTCGTCTTTCCCGCTCCTTCCCTCTTTCCTGACGAAGCAACCGTTTGTTGCGAAAGCTTGAATTTTGTGTGTATGTTTGTGTTTGTTTATGTGTCTATCGACCTGCCAGCGCTTTTGTTTGGTAAGTCTCATCATCTTTCTTTATATATTTTCAAAGACTGCACTGCCTTTTTGGTATTACACCTACTTCTATTTTTCACATGGATGCCACACTTTTTTGAGATGATTTTGTTGTACACTTAGTAACTGTATGATCCACTTATTGTTACATTATGAACTGAAGCAGATGTAATGCCAAAAAAATCTTAATGTAGTTCTTGGATATGTAGTTTAAGATACAAAACAGTAATGGATAGCCCATGACAAAATGTTTGTTACTAATGTAATGTCAGGATATTTTAAAGGAAAAAAGCACCTGTCACACAATATATACAAAGTGAAGAGACCTATGGGCACACATTAATTAATAAGAGATTTGCTATCAGCTATTTAGTACAGGTGCCTATAGACGAACACTGCTCCCACCAATTGGAAAACAGCACATCTCACATGACTTAAATAAAAAAAAAGTGAAACCTATCTAATGAAATATATTGCTCACCTCAGTTTGTAGAAGGAACCTAGAAATTATTGTGGCCTCAAACAGACTTCTACATGTAACTAAAAGAACTCCATGGCAATTAGCATAGATTTTGAAAACACTGTCTATCAGGATACCAACTTGTGCTCTTCACAGGACAGTAATAATAAGCACTTAGATTACAGTTTCTAGATTTTCTAAAACTTCCAGTTAATATGAGAATGAAACATACTGACAAAAATACATTTATAGGATTAGCAACCAAGTTTACAATTGGACTGAATGCTTCTGACTTATATACTTGTAATACATATAGGACCATTACTGTCCATGATATGTAATACAGCTCTAAAAGACATTTTGCAGTTGGCAGGACTAACAGCAGCGGATATATAAAGTGTGCCAGGGGACTTGGGGAAACATTGCTGTCATTATTGTCATGTGGAAATGGAGCAATTTATCCCACTTCCAAAAGGGCATGATCATTGGCTTTTGGGCCAAAGGTGGAAACATTTCAGAAACCGCTAACTTTGAAAACTGTTCATGTGCAGTTGTGATTAAAGTATACTATGCACGGCAAAATGGCATTATGCTAAACCAGCGCCAAGACAGCTGTGGTGCATCAAGGGCCCTAGATGGCTTGCATGTAACTGTTGAGCAATCGACTGCCCAGATGAATGAAGGAGCTACCAACGTCTCCTTAATGACCATTCAGCAAATGTTGCTGCGTATGGGCATCTGCAGCAGGCACCCGCTTCGTGAACCCTTGCCGACTGCTGTTCATTGGCGATGAAGACTGGAATTTGTGTGCAGATACCGCAGCTGGATGTCCAATGAGTGGCACGTGTGGCCTTTTCAGATGAAGCATATTTTATGTTCCATTGGACAGATAGCCATTGGTGTGTACTGCCTGAAACATCTGAAAGCAAACATTGTGCAACAATCACAGGTAGGATCCAGGTGGGAGCTTTATGGTCTGAGGAATGTTCCTAGGATTCATCATTCTGGAAGCACAATGGATCAACACAAGCATGCATCTATCCTTGTGCACCATGTCCACCCATACATACAGTATATTTTCCTTGGCACAATGTTACCTGCCAGCAGGATAGCTCATAGTGTATGTGCATGGTTTGAAGAGCAACAGGATGATTGTACCATACTCACCTGGCCACCTGATATAAATAGAGAATCTATAGGACCACCTCAATTAGACTGTTTGCGCCAAGGATCCTCAACTGATAAACCTAGCACAGCTGGCGACGGCACTCGAGTTGCGTGGCTTCACATCCCTGTCAGCAGCTTATAGAACCTCACTGACTATATTGGTACACCTCTCGCAGTGGCCCGTCCTGCAAAAGGTGGTTATTCAGGCTTTTGACAGGTGGTCATATTAATGTGACTGGTCATTGAATAAAAGTGTGTGTCTTCAATAATGAGGTTCTTTAATTTCGTGACTTCAGTCTGATTACAAGGCAAAAGATGAAACTACTGCGAATGAAACAATCAGAAATGACATTTACATTTTCTTGTCAGTAGTATCTGGCAGTTTTTTCTGAATATGTAGAGATTTCCCAGGGTGTGGTTACACAGGAATCTAAGAGAAGAGCTTAAATTGCCGCGAGTGAAACGACCAGGGGTGACATTTATATTACTTCCTGTCACAAATATTTAGCTGCTCATTTCCGAATATGCCGTGATTTCCGAGGGCGTGGTTAGGCGGAAACCTAAAGCTACGCATAGACGTGAGAGTTTTTCACACTCGAAAAGCTGCTTCGAGTAGTACCTGTAGTGTAAACAGCGCTGCGAGTCAGCCCACCCCGCACTGTCCGACTGTGGGGCAAGATCTCAAAAAACACAGCTTCAGTTGCTGCGAATGAAATGAGTAGCAATCAAATTAATAGTCTTACATGTCAGAAATATGTAGCTGCGATCGAATCCTTAACGATGGTTTTGTAAATTTGGCGCACAACACAACACAAAGACCGACTCATACAGCGTGGAATGAGCACGTCAACTGACTGATTTCATCCGAACGGAGAAAAAAAGAATGAATTGCTACAGGAAAGTATAGAGTCGAAGTCCGCAAAATATGTTAGCAATCCTGCCTGCAAAATTGACACAATGAGAAATATATCTAAATCCAAAGCGGTCTGAAAAAGCTTAAAACAGTCTTTTTGGACTGTAATGAGCATGTAACAAAAATATTGGAACGTGCCAACTAGCAGATACTTATGAGGACACTGTGCTCTCAAAGCATTATTTTTATCGAGTGCCCTCTTTTGAACAGAACCTAAATTTACCCAGTCCCTACAAAGAATGTGAAGATGACAGGTCGCAGAGATACAAAGGAATCATTCTTGCTACTCCCCGTCTGCAAGCCAAATGCGAACAGATCTTAGTACTTGCTACAGCAAAAACTAGATTCTCCAGCTCAATTTATTATGCTGATATAGAGGTACATGACTATTAGGACATGAATCGTCGAAATATATCTTCAGAGGTCAATATGTAAGACATGTAACTGGTGTTTCGAACACATTATTTGAATTGTTACATTACAGTATCACGGTCTGCAAACAAATGTTGGCACGGAAGGATCGACGCGCTTATTGTCTATTTATTATCTTTGCAGGATTTAACTGAAAATTGCTGCAATAACGTCAAAGCTTGCCGGTTAAGTAGATAACACGTTGCAACCACTGATGTTTTTTGTTTCCCTTGTTAAGGCTGGGTTTTTACAATTCTCTGGTGTTTACATTTCACCACCACATCACGCAATATTAAATATGCTGTCCAGTAACTGGCCCGACATCTTGAGAACGCAGTAGACAAATCATGATTCATTCAGTTACACTCAACTCTTGTCCTATGTAGGTTGCGACACTAACATAAACATTTTTGTCGAGCATGCGGGCCTTCCGCGACTTTATAAAGTTGAGTGAGGTATGTAATGAAATTATTTTCCTTTTTTTAGTGTCCACTCATTAGTGCTCATAATCCTCGAAAGAACTTACATAAGCCCATCTTCTGGACGGCGTAGCATACCTCTTTGTGATGCGAAGCCTGTAAGGCTTCATAGTAATGAAGGTTGGTCTCTTGGCTTCCAAGTGTAGTGTATGTTATTTTCTACACATGGTTCACGAGCAAAGTTCATAAAAAAAGGGAAGTTCTCAACATCAACGTTTTATTCTTTGACTTACTCCAATGAACAATTTATTGAGGAAATATTGCTCTGAACTGTCTGTTCTTGGCGCTATTCTTATGTCCATGAAAATTATTTTTGTTATGGCCAAAATAAATGTAAATACAAAATATGATCTTGGCCTAGATTCTGATCCGACACAAAGACCAACAAAGTAGTTCCACATCAAGTAGTTCCAAAGTAGTTTCCAGATCAGTAGATGGAAGAGGTCTGTATTTCCAGTTGCAGGCGTGACCAACTTCATAGCTAATAAGGCTTAGTTGATTTCTCACCAGTTTGAATCCAGTTCTCGACGATAATAGGCCTAAGTGAAATAATTTTGACTACAACACGGAACATTACTTGGAAGTCCTGAACTACCACTGCCAACCGCAGCAAAATTGCGTTGTAGCAACTGTCAAATGCTTCGTGTACTCCAGTTTGCTTTGTGTCATTCATTGCTTTTCTTCTTATTTTGAAATGAGTGAAGGGGCTAATCCTGGTGCATAAAGGGAATAGAATGGGACTCTCGCCACAATAAAAGAAATCGGCGATCCATAAGAATCTTGTGTCAGTTCTGCTGTCCATGGAAGCACAGAACGTGGACGTAGGATGGCAGCCCTTCGAGAGGGAGGCGGGGTAAATTCTCTTGCACTGCTTTAATCTCCTGGGACACACTAAGTTATCGTTTGTCTATGGTCGCGACCGACTGCTACGATATACTGTCCTCGTAATATTTAGTTTTGTGATTTTCAAACAATGTCCACATGCTACAAAAATATTGTATTTGTTACAAAATTGTTATAATTTATGTAGTCATTTTTATATGACGTATTATGATTAGAGGAGTTACAGTGAAGTTTTATGAAGAGATTTGTATGAAAGCAATTACTACTATAGGCTATAGGTATTTCAGTTACCAATCCATAAACCAACATACCGTACCAGTACATAATCGTTATCTAGGATAATTTGCTCGAACTATATGTGTAATATTCGTTTGCTATAAGGGTGCACGAGAGCGAGACGGAAAAAAGTACAGTCTTAGCCATAAAAACTGACCACCGGCCACCTGTCACAGAGACTAAGTCCGAGGTGTTCACTTAAGATGGCCATAAAACCGACCGGCCCTGACAACGGTTAAGTCCGGCCATCTGCACAATCTGGCAACACTGTAAGAAGCAGAACTGTTGGCACTTCCGAGATGTTGTCATGGAGTATGGAGTATGGGCCCGTGATATAATGGTAATCGTCGTACATTCTAAACTTGTAGTTGCGTGTTCTGGTAAGACTGTAGCCCCCCCCCCCCCTTTTCTTTTTTTTCTTTTTTCTTTTTTTTTCTTTTTTTTTTTTTTTTTACCGCATTTCGGCCCTCGTCTAAAGTTACGAGTCCGATTAAACATCTAACATAATTCGCTTCTACCCACCAGTAATAACAAGTACTTCCAGAAACAATTGCGCTTGACAGCTTGTGGCTGCGTCGCGATTAGACCAGCATACACTCGAGCGTTTCCTCGCGCTGCAGCGGCTACAGGCCACCGGCCAAATGCCACCCGCCGCCTGAAATCGGGCGCCGCCCACGAGAACGCGGCGCGACGTTGTCAGTGAGAGTATCAGTTGTCATTTTCGAATTTGAAGTTCTAGTTATCATCTTGCGGTTAAAGATTGGAGATCACGTACTTGAAAATCATGAACTACGGTTAAGCGTTGTAAAATTGGGTCGCAAGTGAAGAAAGGTTAACATCTGCAACACAATAATTACTTTTGGTATAATAGATGGATAATTGCAGAGGAGGTAGCTCGAAAGATTTGA
This sequence comes from Schistocerca cancellata, assembly GCF_023864275.1. Classification (NCBI taxonomy): domain Eukaryota; kingdom Metazoa; phylum Arthropoda; class Insecta; order Orthoptera; family Acrididae; genus Schistocerca; species Schistocerca cancellata. The sequence continues at coordinate 286,200,734 of NC_064631.1, read as the reverse complement.
ACTGTGTGTAGCGCGAGTGATTTTGGGAAAAATACGCCAAGGAAAGATATACTTGTTTTAACAAAGATCGTTCTGGCATGAATGATTTTCCACATTAAGGAGATCTCGACTACTGATATACGTGATGGGTTACAATTTAACCATCATGCGACATTTGCATTCAACAGGCAACGTTCAGACGTGTAGTGTAGGAGTACTGCATCCTCTAATTCAAAACAACAAAAATCAACAGTGACTATTATTGCAGTTTTGCTTGAATGTCATCAGGTCGCTCATTGAGCATTCCTATGCAGTACTGTTACTGGTGACGAGTTATGATGCCTTTATCGTTAATTTCCTAAGAAGAAATGAAAGGCTGAATTCTACCAAAAGACCTAAACTCGAGCAAAGAGTAGTGTGAGCATAAAATTTACCATCTTAAAGCTTCAAAAGTTTGTTTTGCACTACGAATTCTTCCCCAAGGATGTGTCCATCACAGCTGAAATTTGTTGCCAACAATTGAGACACCTTGCAATGCGAGAAAATCGACCGACAAAACTACATCACGTGTTTACTGCACGATAACACACTCTGTTGATTTGAGAAACAAAACTATCCAGGAGATTGATAGGGAAGTCATGTCTCACGCATTTGCTCCTCTGATCGCATACCTGTAAAATTTTACCTTTCCCTTTCCTGATCGATCAATCGCCAAGGCAACTCATTTCTAGACGAAAATGCTCTTCAAACTGCACTGGTTTAATGACATCGTTAGAACCAGTAGGTTTCTACAGGCATAGAATTTGTAAACTACTTTAGCATTGTCAGATACTGTGAAGGAATATACTGTTGCTGATTAATTTCTTTCTGATGATTAGTATTGTATTCAATAAACTAATGGAAATGCAATTAAAATATTCAATGTACTAATACAAATTGAATTCAATTTACTATAGAAACAGTACGATAGCAGTCTATCTTAATAAAGCATTAAGTGTCTGTAAGACGATTGTGTCTATTTTAACACGAATTAGTAGGATATTACCGACTTCTGACTTCGAGAAAGTCTGTATTTACTTCATGTCCTGTAGCATACTCAAGGATTATGAAAATTTGGCAGTTCATAGATAAAATTATGTATTCACAACAAAGAAAAATATGTCGGCAGAAAGCAAAAGTGGCATTATGAATTTTTGCAGTACCACAAGGTTATCGCTCTGACACTGTGGTTACTGAAAGAGCAACACGAATTTTGCTCAGGCGTTGTCTTACGATTCCCTTATTGAGTTTCTATCTGCCTGCTTGTAGCTGTGCTACAAAAGAATTAAAAACGTGGTTTTCAACGCGTCTCGAAATGCGAACAGAAGCAGCTTGTAGCTGGTGGGCTGGCACATTACCTCATAGCTAGCGAAGAGGTGCGGGATGTGAGGGCTCACTTATTGGCCCAGTAGCCGCTGTGACAGATAAACAGCAACATAAGAGACGAGAGAAGTTGTATTTCAGGTGTGGAACGGTTTTCGTGGACTCAAAAGCATTAACTGATATCCTTACATCCACCTCAAGAGAAAATCCTCACATTACTCAATTGAAATAATATGAAGTGAATTTAGTAGGATAGTTCTGTGCCATCAAGGAAGTAACTCGTCGGTCACAGAGTTGCCAAACATATTCTGCGTTGTTGCCAAGTTCCAGTTATACTACCAGGATGGATACTAGCTGATGTGTTCTGTGAGTGACCTCGGAAGTGACTATAACTTCGTCTCAAACGTTGTGGGTGGCAAGGGCCAGAATATCTTCATTATATGTCAATGAGTCTTATTCGAATTTCTCTAACTAGGTTTAGGGGCTAGAGCGTAATTACTTGCAATACATTGATGCACTGACAAGGGAACCTCCCCATCGCACCCCTCTCAGATTTAGTTATAAGTTGGCACAGGGATAGGCCTTGAAAAACTGAACAAAGATCAATCGAGAAAACAGGAAGAAGTTGTGTGGAACTATGGAAAAAATAAGCAAAATATACAAACTGGGTAGTCCATGCGCAAGGTAGGCAACATATAGGCGAGCGACAGTTGACGGGCGCCGTGGTCCCGTGGTTAGCGTGAGCAGCTGCGGAACGAGAGGTCTTTGGTTCAAATCTTCTCTTGAGTGAAAAGTTTAATTTTTTATTTTCAGACAATTATTAAAGTTCAGGCACTCACAGACAATCAACTTCGCTCTCCAAAATTCCAGGACATGTTTAGATTTGCTTGGACATATGCAGGATTTGACGGTCTACACACGGAAACATTTGAAAACGTATGTTTTGACAGAGCACAGGAAAAACTGTCCGACTGTGAAACTGTTGCATTTATTTGCTGCAGTTTATGTGACAAACTCTTATGTTTTCATCACTTTTTTGGAATGACTATCACATCCACAAGAAAACCTAAATCGGGCAAGGTAGAAGAATCTTTTTACCCATTCGCCAAGTGTGCAAGTTAGGTGGGTCGACAACATATTCCTGTCATGTGACGCACATGCAGTCACCAGTGTCGTATAGAATATATCAGACGTGTTTTCCTGTGGAGGAATCGGTTGACCTATGACTTTGCGATCAAATGTTTTCGGTTCCCATTGGAGAGGCACGTCCTTTCGTCTACTAATCGCACGGTTTTGCGGTGCGGTAGCAAAACACAGACACTAAACTTATTACAGTGAACAGAGACGTCAATGACCGAACGGACAGATCATAACTTTGCGAAAATAAAGAAAGTAAAATTTCTACTCGAGGGAGGTCTCGAACCAAGGACCTCACGGTCTGTATTTGCTGGCTCTAACCACGGGACCACGGCGTTCTTCAACTTAGATTGTCCTTGATGTTGCATATGTTGCACATGGACTATTCAGTTTGTATATTTTGTTCATTTTTTCATAGTTCCACACAACTTCTTCCTGTTTTCTCGATTGATCTGTGTTCAGTTTTTCAAGGCCTATCCACTGCGTCAATTTATAACTAAATCTGAGGGGGGTGCCATGGGGAGGTTCCCTTGTGAGTGCAAACGAAACATCATAAATAAATAAATGCGACAATTATTTGTGTTTTAATGTCTTAATCGGACCGAAACCTTGAAAGCGTATCCACCAGACGTGATTCACAATTTTGGAGCTTCTCCAGTGACTGATTTGGCTACTTATCTTTGCTATACAATATTGTTATTGAGATCACTTTCACTGCCACGCCCGTAAGAAGAGAGGAATGACCTGGCTTCTTGTTAGCTTTTCTGACGTATATTCTGCCATTGCACGACACATGAAGACTTAAAGGTGAATTCGAATGTTCCATATGTCGAAAATCTGATGTTTCTATTCTTCCAGCTGTAACATTCAAAATATAGTTGCAATAAGCGGCATAAAAGGTCCTGTGAACCAACAATTAATAATGCAGTCATAATTAGTATAATCTGACAAACTCATCTCTCGTTTGATAATTATGAAAAACTACCGCAGTATTTTCGGTGTAGATTTCAGGTAGAAAATTTGTTCCGTGCCAAATCTGTGTGGTCTGTTTCCTGCTTGGTATTCCCAAATTAGGGGGTTTCAAAAAATGGTTCAAATGTCTCTGAGCGCTATGGGACTTAACATCTGAGGTCGTGAGTCCCCTAGAATTAGAACTACTTAAACCTAACTAACCTAAGGATATCAGATACGTCCTTGCCCGAGACAGGATTTGAATCTGCGACCATAGGAGCAGCGCGGTTCCCGACTGAAGCGCCTAGAACTGTTCGGTCACAGCGACTGGCAATTAGGGGTTCGACTAGTTCTTGTACACATTGTAAGAGACATGTGGAGGTGATTTTATGAGGTACTGAAAGGAGGGAAATTCCTCTGTAATTATTCACATCAGATTTGGCTCCTTTTTTGTGGAGTGGTTGGATCAGTAGACACTTCCTGTCATCTGGGAGGTTTTAACTTCGCCAGATTTCCTGTAGTGTTTGTGGTCCAAGATTTTTCAGTAGTCCTGCGAAGATACCTTCTTCTCCTGACGACTTTCCGTTCTTGAGTTTTTTGATGTGGAGCTGGATTTCTTCTTGTGTCGGTGGATCGGCATCGGGTTTTTCGTATCTTGAGGATATGTGTGGGAATCGTTCAGGTGATTCGGGGTAGTTAAGGAGATCGGAAAAGTAGTATGCCAATTCTTCACAGTTTTCTTGGTTGGTGAGGGTGAGTTTTCCATTTATTTCTTGAAGGTCAAATTTTGTGGTGAGTAAGCTTTAATTTTGTTTGCGAAAGTTCTATAGAAATTTCTGAAGTTATAGTTTCCGAAGTTGTCCACAATCCATTTTAGCTTTTTGGTGCTGTAGATGAGTTTGGTTTTTCTGATCGTTCTGTCTGTCTTTTTGCGGATTTCGAAGTGTTGTCGGGTTCCTGTCGATTTGGTGCTGTTGTATTTTTGGAAGGCGAGTTGGCGATTGATAATGGCTTTATTTCAGTTTGAGTCTTACCATGTCTTGCCTTTTTTTTAAAGTGGGATTAATTCTTTGGCTTTTCTGATAATCGTACTGCCGAAGTCAGCCCGGTTGTTCGTCTTTTTCACAGTCTTCTGTGATGTTGGTTTCTTCAGTTACGAATGTGTCGAATTTTTGGACGCAGAGATTTTTGAGGTGAAATCTCTTCATAGAGAATTTCAAAGGAACTCATGTGAGGTAGCGGTCTCAGTCAATGTTCTCACCTCGTCAGACTTCGATATTGTGGATGACTCTGTAGTGGGCATAGCAGATGGCAACGTGGTTGGTCTGGTATCACCAAGGTGCTGGATCGTCGGATATCACCATGTTTTTTTTTTCCCCTCTAAAGTGGGTAGACATCATTTTGAGGTTTACTTGTTGGCAAATGTCAAGCAGACGTCCGCCGTTGGTGTTAGGTTTTGGTGTGCTGAATTTTTACCAACGATTTTCCTACAGCTTTTTCTGTCCTAAATTGAGCGTTGAAGTCTCCCATTAGGATTTTCACGTCATCTTGGTGAATTTTGCTTATGATTCTTTCGAGTGGGTTCCAGAATATTTCGACATTTTCGGGGTTTTTCTTATTTACGATAATGGTGGGGGCACGTGTGTTGATAAGAGTGTACTTTTTACTGGCTCTCTGAATGCTCATAGTCATAAGTCGATCGTTGATGGGTGTGATTTCTTTGACTGAGTTGATGATTGATCTGTGTACGAGAAATGTCATGCTGAAGATTGGTGCGCCTTTCGTTACCTCTTGTCTTTTGCTCTTTATGATCTTGCCAACTACAGAAAGGGAAGTGGCACTAGTAGTACACCAACTAAAAAATAAAACTTCAGTAGGACTTGATGAAATCCCAGTCTCCATAATTAAAGAATGTATAGACTCCATAAAGGGCCCATTAACAGACATAATTAATGAATCTTTCGAATTTGGACACTTTCCGGAGTACCTAAAACAAACAAAAGTTATACCCATTCTTAAAAACAGAGATGTGGAAAATGTTGAGAACTACAGGTCGATTTCTATACTGTCTATTATTTCCAAAATAATAGAAATACTAGTCAAAAAGTGACTGTTAAATTACCTGAATAAATATAACCTTTTTACCAATGACCAATTAGGTTTTAGGCCCAGAAAAGGCACACAAGCTGCTATAGCACAGTTCACTAAAATAATTTTAGAAGCACTGGACAAAGGTGAAAATGTGAGAGGTATCTTTTTAGACTTGACAAAGGCCTTTGATACAGTTGACCACAAAATCTTACTTCATAAATTAGGGCAAATAGGAATAAGAGGTGTGACAAAGAAGTGGTTCAAATCATACTTGGAAAACAGTGTTCAACAAGTTGAGATATCACAAGTTTCAAACAATTCCTTTGTAAAACACCTCTCTGACCCAGAACATGTGAATAGAGGCGTCCCACAGGGAAGTGTATTAGGCCCAATATTGTTTCTTATATAAATTAACTACTTCCAACAAAGTATCAGACATGGAGAAAAAATACCGTTTGCTGATGACAGCAACATAGTAATAACAGGTGAAAATCCAACACAACTGTCAGAAAGAGCAAACTAGGCTCTCAATGATGTCCACAACTGGCCATTAAAAAATAAAGTAACCCTAAATGAAAGAAAACTAACTATATTAACTACCAATTGAACAAAAAACACAATCCCACTAGAATAAAAGTTAATAATAATGAATTAGAATGTGTAACAAGTACCAAATTCTTAGGGATGAATGTAGACAGCCAACTGAAATGGACCAACCATGTCAACATTTTGGCAAAGGAATTATCCACAGCATGCTATGCTCTTAGAATCCTTGCACTGGTATGCAATAATACCTGTCTTAAAACAACATATTATGGATATCTACACTCAGTCCTCAGCTATAGGATCATGTTTTGGGGAACAAGTGCCAGTAACATAGAAAATGTGTTCAAAGTACAAAAAAGAGCCATAAAGATAATAACAAACAGCAACAACAGGGCCCACTGTCTAGTATTATTTAGAAAGCTAGGCATTCTAACGGTTTCTTGTGAGTATGTCTTACAGAACATAATGTTCATTAAGAAAACTCTCAACATGTATAACACAAACAGCCTAATACATGACCATGAAACAAGATCTTGTCAACAACTCCATCTAGGTAGAAAGAACAAGGCAAAGACGCAAAAAAGTATATTTTATAATGGGATAAAACTGTACAACAAATTACCACAGGAAATTAAAGAAATAAATGAACCCCTCACTTTCAGGCAAAAGCTTAAAACCTTCTTAGTAAGTAAAAGTTGTTATACTGTAAAAGAATATTTAACATAGATGTACATTATTAGCAACATATGACATGATCACCAAAATATGATGTAATTATAACTGTGTGTATGACTAGTTATAAAAACTACACAAAATATGAGAAATTTGTTTCATTGTAAATGTAAATGTGTGCTCATGTATTATAAACTGACGACACCCATACAATATATATTGTTCCACGGATGAATAAATAAATAAATAAATAAATATTTCCGCAATGCCAGGATTCATTGTCAGTTAGTCATGTTTCTTGAAGAGCAACGACGATAATTTTTGTCGGTCGATATCTGATGTGAGACTGTGTAGTTTCCTTGTTTGGATCACTGTATTGGTATTTAGTGTTCCAATTAATGTTTTCTGCTTGTAGGAAAGTTTACCAGATATCTCCAATATTCTCTGCTGTGTAGCCTGGACTTTCCAGAATCCGAAAGTCCAGTTGCTGTTTGTCGACAGGCAGGTTGTGTACCACCTGGGGTAAAGATGAATTTATTTGTACAGTTCATGTTTGCTTGTGTTTCATTGGTTTGGCCTGGATGATACTAGGACTGGATAGGAGTAGAGGTTGTTGAAGCCTTTGGAGCCAAATATTTTCAGCCGAGCTCATTGTGCTTGCAGACGCTGACCAGAGTACCAGTGATTTTTCAGTCAGACGTGTGTGGATTTTAGGTTGAATGGGTTGAATAGCCATTGAGGATTGTGTTAGTATTTTGTCCATCCCAAGTACTTGATTTCCTCGGTACCACCTGGGGAGGCGCCCAATGAAGGATCTGACAATCTCAAACAGGATTATTATTATTATCATCATTATTATTATTATTATTATTATTATTATTATTATTATGTCACCAGCAAATCCGATATGGTGTATCTTCCCACCACTGAGATAGATGTGCATTGTTCGAATCAGTATTTCCATCACATAAATATAAGTTATAATTACGTTACATTTCTGCTAGTAGACATATTCCTCACTTTTTCTTAGACAGTTGCCACCTGGTACTCCATCAAAGGAATCTATGTGTGCAGCATTGTTGCAATACAGACGTTCAAATTATCAGATTTATGTAATTTCAGTTTGATACCAGATCGTACTAACTGGATTCTGCCAGTCAGTCTTAATGTTGATTTCCGACTAGGACTCTCATTATAAACCACATTCCTAATCGGACTGTTGAATCTAGATCACTTATCTAAGACAGGGCCTGAATTCTTATACACTATGGAAAATACTAATGCAATGTGCTTATTACAAATACGTTATTTGAATATAAATATATGAAGTAACGAGATAACAATTTATTTACAGAGCCACAGCCCCATCCATCAGAGCAGAGCAGTGCAAGATTGATTTCAGGGTCAAGAGAGGATAAAGCTGTTGTCGTTTCGTTTGTTCCATGACCATCGGACCTCAACCTGATAGAGAATACGTGGGCAGAAGTAAAGAGGTCATTTGCCTTTTGGACCTACAAATGCAAGCGACCTTTGGACGAATATAGAAAACGTATGGTGGGAAGTAAACCATCACGCTACACTATCGAAGACCTTAGTGGAATCAATGCCCCGACGCCTTCGAGAAATCTTACGTAATGATGATGGTGGGTGGGTTGATTACAAAAAGTATACTCGTCCACAAAACCCATGTGGACAATCATCTGATAAATCAGTCAAGCTCTGATTTGTCACAGCTCTTTAGCAACCAAATCTGTTTACTTTCAGTCTCCTCCTTACAATTCTTGCAATGCAAGGTAACAAAAATCTCATTCACTCGACGCCAACTGAGGAACTGACTGGCGCTTGTGTCGTTCAACAGACAGCAGCCGTCACTCTTACTGGAATCAATGACTCTCTCTGTGTGTGTGTGTGTGTGTGTGTGTTCACGCACAACATTAACAGTAGAGACACAAGAAACAATAAATATTGCATAAAATATACTGCACAGTATTTTTGTGCAATGGCTAGTTACTATAAACTGAATATTTACCCAACCCATGTCCTGCATATTACGTTAGGTAAGTAAGATGTATAAACTCCATAATATCGTTAGCAGAGACAGTGTGCTCTTGTTGTCTCGGCTCGAGACAAGTGCAGCGGTTAGCGGTGACCAATGCCGTCGCAGTTTATTATGTTGGCTGAGCGTGGACACTGCAGTAGACGCTTTGCCATAGACAGGAAGAAATCACCTTGGGTTTGACTGCAGTGAGCGAACATTACTGCCTGCATGTTATTATAGTAACCAACTCGCAGGTTCCATGGAGCAATTGGAACGGGTATCACAATATTAACCAGTGATGAAATGTCCACTCTATTTGAATCCCAAGAAAATTCTCACAAAGTAAATTTATCCAACACACAAAAATTAACTGCAGAGCTTTCAAGCTCGCAGTAGTAGCATATAAGGGAATAATATGTCTTGGAAGTGTGTACTTCATTTCCTCCTCTCACATCAACGCCCTTGTTTTATTATGAAGTGAGGAAATAAGCACATATCATAGCTTTTGTTTTAGTATGAAGTGAAAAAAATAAACAGTATAGGGTTATGAAGTGTAATATGACACCAAATTCTTAAAGTAGAATCTGACACCAAATTCTTAAAGTAGAATCTATCGGAAACGCAAAAAGCGGGGAGCTCTCTATTCTTTTGTCCAACAGCCTGTCTCGTTTTATGCATTATTACCGCTCGCAGATTCTTATTTGAGAACTTTCGGGCATCAAGTTTTACAGCAGAATGAGCCTTATGTTATTGTGCTAATGACGGTATGGAAAAAATGGAACAAAGACGAGTTTCCCTAGAGCAGTGAAGATATTTGCACATGTCTGCATTCAGCAATGGCTGCCAGCTACCCTAACACTTTACGGAATTAATGTGGCAGGCAACACAACTGTGAGTGCACTTCAGACTTCATTGAATAAGTCGTCAGAAGACGGACGAAAACGTCAAATTAACGTCGCTTACAGAGACACATTCAATCCAAAATGAGGTGTTGTTAAGGTAGCTGAGTGTTCTAGAAATTTCACTTTGATAATTACACTATGATAATTCCCATACGAATATTCCGATAGCCAAAAGAACCCGTTAGTGTGAAATCATCGGGAACTATATTAATATCAAACTGCAAGAACTCGAGACAATACAGGGCCTCTTCCCTTCATTGGGTAACCTGCTACTGTTATTTAGGATTCTCTCCGTCCTAAGCGTAATGCAAATGGAACTTCACATTCATGAGGCGCTTTCCGCTATTCTTGACAAACATCAGCAATTTGTAACCACCGCGTGTATAATGATAATGGTGCAGGTTGTCAGTGGTTGTTGTGGTGTTATGCTGTCAAACTGCTTACAGTTAAGTTAATGGTGGCGCACATAATCTAACGCTGACTATCTAAGTAAAAATAGTTTGGTGGCATCGTCGCTTCTCTTTATTTGGCATCATATTCCATTCACGAGCAGCTAATGATACAGTACGATTTCAGAGATCATTGTGAGGGTACTTCATTAATTCTGCAGTGAATTGCTTCACAAATACACTCCTGGAAATGGAAAAAAGAACACATTGACACCGGTGTGTCAGACCCACCATACTTGCTCCGGACACTGCGAGAGGGCTGTACAAGCAATGATCACACGCACGGCACAGCGGACACACCAGGAACCGCGGTGTTGGCCGTCGAATGGCGCTAGCTGCGCAGCATTTGTGCACCGCCGCCGTCAGTGTCAGCCAGTTTGCCGTGGCATACGGAGCTCCATCGCAGTCTAACACTGGTAGCATGCCGCGACAGCGTGGACGTGAACCGTATGTGCAGTTGACGGACTTTGAGCGAGGGCGTATAGTGGGCATGCGGGAGGCCGGGTGGACGTACCGCCGAATTGCTCAACACGTGGGACGTGAGGTCTCCACAGTACATCGATGTTGTCGCCAGTGGTCGGCGGAAGGTGCACGTGCCCGTCGACCTGGGACCGGACCGCAGCGACGCACGGATGCACGCCAAGACCGTAGGATCCTACGCAGTGCCGCAGGGGACCACACCGCCACTTCCCAGCAAATTAGGGACACTGTTGCTCCTGGGGTATCGGCGAGGACCATTCGCAACCGTCTCCATGAAGCTGGGCTACGGTCCCGCACACCGTTAGGCCGTCTTCCGCTCACGCCCCAACATCGTGCAGCCCGCCTCCAGTGGTGTCGCGACAGGCGTGAATGGAGGGACGAATGGAGACGTGTCGTCTTCAGCGATGAGAGTCGCTTCTGCCTTGGTGCCAATGATGGTCGTATGCGTGTTTGGCGCCGTGCAGGTGAGCGCCACAATCAGGACTGCATACGACCGAGGCACACAGGGCCAACACCCGGCATCATGGTGTGGGGAGCGATCTCCTACACTGGCCGTACACCACTGGTGATCGTCGAGGGGACACTGAATAGTGCACGGTACATCCAAACCGTCATCGAACCCATCGTTCTACCATTCCTAGACCGGCAAGGGAACTTGCTGTTCCAACAGGACAATGCACGTCCGCATGTATCCCGTGCCACCCAACGTGCTCTAGAAGGTGTAAGTCAACTACCCTGGCCAGCAAGATCTCCGGATCTGTACCCCATTGAGCATGTTTGGGACTGGATGAAGCGTCGTCTCACGCGGTCTGCACGTCCAGCACGAACGCTGGTCCAACTGAGGCGCCAGGTGGAAATGGCATGGCAAGCCGTTCCACAGGACTACATCCAGCATCTCTACGATCGTCTCCATGGGAGAATAGCAGCCTGCATTGATGCGAAAGGTGGATATACACTGTACTAGTGCCGACATTGTGCACGCTCTGTTGCCTGTGTCTATGTGTCTTGTTCTGTCAGTGTGATCATGTGATGTATCTGACCCCAGGAATGTGTCAATAAAGTTTCCCCTTCCTGGGACAATGAATTCACTGTGTTCTTATTTCAATTTCCAGGAGTGTATATAGGTGTAATTTTCTGAACAATTCATGTCTAGCAAGTGACAGCACAGCGATTTGGAAAATTTACGTTTGCGAGATGGTTTCTTTAGCTGTTAATTACAGTGTCATCGTATACTTTGTGGGAGACCTCCTTCTTTGTCCCATAGCCTATACTATAGCAATGAGTGAATGCTGATATTCTTGATACCTCACTGGACGTGCTACTGCAACTGTAGCCAAGATTCAAATCCCACTGGAAAAGTATATTTCAGGTCAGATGTTTAGAACTTCCCCTACTGTCATTGAAAATGAATACAACGAAATTAACTATAGGAATCCTACGATACCCTTGAGTTCTTCATACTGCAGTGATGTGCAGATGAAAAAAAATTGTTTTTCACAATTATCAGATGACAGATGGAGGAGGTTAACAGATTCCACTAATTATGACTGCGTTATTAATTGGCGTTTCACAGGAGCTTTTATGGAGCTTATTGTAACTATTTCTCGAATGTTACAGCTGGAAGAAGAGAATCATCAGATTTTCGCCATTTGGAATATTCGAATTCACCTTAAGTCTTCACGATTCGAACAATGACGGATTATCAGTCAGCAAAGCTGACAACAAGAAGCCAGAATATATCCCTCTCTTCTTGTGCGTGTGACAATGACAGTGAGTAACAATATTGTATAGCAAAGATAAGTAGCCAAATCAGTCACTGGAGAAGCTCCAAAATTGTGAATCACGTCTGGTGGATACGCTTTCAAGGTCTCGGTCCGATTAAGACAGTAAAACACAAATAATTGTCGCATTTATTTATTTATGATGTTTCGTTTGCACTCAGTGCATCGATGTATTGCAAGTTATTACACTCTAGCCCTTAAACCTAGTTAGAGAAATTCGAATAAGACTCATTGACATATAATGAGGATATTCCGGCTCTTGCCACCCACAACCTTTGAGACGAAGTTACAGTCACTTCCGAGGCCACTCGCAGAACACATCAGTTAGTATCCATCCTGGTAGTATAACTGGAACTTGGTAACAACGTAGAATATGTTTGGCAACTCTGTGACCGACGAGTTACTTCCTTGATGGCACAGAACTATCCTACTAAATTCACTTCATATTATTTCAATTGAGTAATATGAGGATTTTCTCTTGAGGTGGATGTAAGGATATCAGTTAATGCTTTTGAGTCCACGAAAACCGTTCCACACCTGAAATACAACTTCTCTCGTCTCTTATGTTGCTGTTTATCTGTCACAGCGGCTACTGGGCCAATAAGTGAGCCCTCACATCCCGCACCTCTTCGCTAGCTATGAGGTAATGTGCCAGCCCACCAGCTACAAGCTGCTTCTGTTCGCATTTCGAGACGCGTTGAAAACCACGTTTTTAATTCTTTTGTAGCACAGCTACAAGCAGGCAGATAGAAACTCAATAAGGGAATCGTAAGACAACGCCTGAGCAAAATTCGTGTTGCTCTTTCAGTAACCACAGTGTCAGAGCGATAACCTTGTGGTACTGCAAAAATTCATAATGCCACTTTTGCTTTCTGCTGACATATTTTTCTTTGTTGTGAATGCATAATTTTATCTATGAACTGCCACATTTTCATAATACTTGAGTATGCTACGGGACATGAAGTAAATACATACTTTCTCGAAGTCAGAAGTCGGTAATATCCTACTAATTCGTGTTAAAATAGACACAATCGTCTTACAGACACTTAATGCTTTATTAAGATAGACTGCTATCGTACTGTTTCTATAGTAAATTGAATTCAATTTGTATTAGTACACTGAATATTTTAATTGCATTTCCATTAGTTTATTGAATACAATACTAATCATCAGAAAGAAATTAATCAGCAACAGTATATTCCTTCACAGTATCTGACAATGCTAAAGTAGTTTACAAATTCTATGCCCGTAGAAACCTACTGGTTCTAACGATGTCATTAAACCAGTGCAGTTTGAAGAGCATTTTCGTCTAGAAATGAGTTGCCTTGGCGGTTGATCGATCAGGAAAGGGAAAGGTAAAATTTTACAGGTATGCGATCAGAGGAGCAAATGCGTGAGACATGACTTCCCTATCAATCTCCTGGATAGTTTTGTTTCTCAAATCAACAGAGTGTGTTATCGTGCAGTAAACACGTGATGTAGTTTTGTCGGTCGATTTTCTCGCACTGCAAGGTGTCTCAATTGTTGGCAACAAATTCCAGCTGTGATGGACACATCCTTGGGGAAGAATTCGTAGTGCAAAACAAACTTTTGAAGCTGTAAGATGGTAAATTTTATGCTCACACTACTCTTTGCTTGAGTTTAGGTCTTTTGGTAGAACTCCGCCTTCCATTTCTTCTTAGGAAATTAACGTAAAAGGCACCATAACTCGTCACCAGCAACAGTACTGCATAGGAATGCTCAATGAGCGACCTGATGACATTCAAGCAAAACTGCAATTATAGTCACTCTGTTGATTTTTGTTGTTTAGAATTAGAGGATGCATTACTCCTACACTACACGTCTGAACGTTGCCTGTTGAATGCAAATGTCGCATGATGGTTAAATGGTAATCCATCACTTATATCTGTAGTCGAGATCTCCTTAATGTGGAAAATCATTCGTGCCAGAACGATCTTTGTTAAAACAAGTATATGTTTTCTTGGCGTATTTTTCCCAAAAGCACTCGCGCTACACACAGTTCAAATCTTTCGAGCTACCTCCTCTGCATTTATCCCTCTATTATACCAAAAGTAATTATTGTGTTGCAGATGTTGCACCTTGCTTCACTTGCGACCCAGTTTTACAACGCTTAACCGTACGTCATGATTTTCAAGTATGTGATCTCCAATCTTTAACTGCAAGCTGGTAACTAGAACTTCAAATTCGAAAATGACAACTGATACACACACTGACAGCGTCGCGCCGCGTTCTCGTGGGCGGCGCCCGATTTCAGGCGGTGGGTGGCGTTTGGCCGGTTGCCGCTGCAGCGTGAGGAAACTATCGAGCGTAAGTACTTGTTATTACTGGTGGGTAGAATGTGAAGCGATTTATGTTAGATGTTCAATCGGTCTCGCAACTTTAGACGAGGGCCGAAATGTGGTTAAAAAAAAGAGAGAGAGTTACAGTCAGACGCGAACATGCGACAGTAAGTTTAGAATGCACGACGATAACCATTATATCACGGGCCCATACTCCATGACATCATCTCGGAAGTGGCAAACAGTTCTGCTTCTTACAGTGTTGCCAGATTGTGCAGATGGCCGGACTTAGCATTGTCAGGGGTGGTCGGTTTTATTGGCCACCTTAAGTGAACGACTCGGACGGACTTCGTCTCTGTGGAGGCCGGCCAGCGGACATTTTTTTTGTCTAAGGCTGTACATAAACTGCTTATTTCAAAAGTGATCGCCGTAAAGTATAAAACATTTACTTCACTATGAGACAAGATGGGCAATGCCTCTGAGGAAAAATTTTCGTGTTGCCTACAGAACCATGATCATACCCAAAGCACATCTTCGTCCGAAGCAAATCGATGGCCATGAATGTCTTTCTTCAGGTCTCCAAAAATTTGGAAATTGCACAGGAAGAGAGATGTAAGGGCTAGCCCAGCGAGACTTATGGAGAGTAGTCGAAACAATGTTGACAACATGTGGGCGCCTTTAGATGCCATCACAGATCTGGCTGACAGGATTCAGGATGCAGTAATGCCGCCGTCAATCAGTACTGTAGCAGCACCAAGCAACAGTGCCTCGTCATCAGCAGTGACATTGGTGGATTACAGTCGCCTGCCAAAGTGGACGATCTGGCTAGCCAAATGGGCGAACTGCTGGATCGAAACAGTTACAGCAGGTTACAGGTCATCAATGCAGAAAATTCTACAGTCATTTCATAATATTCTCTTCCGTCAGAGCAGTTACCTACATGTTGGGTTCAATTCAATTTCGGAGTCAGTGAGCAGGTACACCTCACCTTGCACCTACCTAAATGGTAGCGGCTGTCGGACATAGGTGCATTATTGCCAGACTGCCTCTCAGTGCCTCTACACCGAGGCCAGAGAGAGAGAGAGAGAGAGAGAGAGAGAGAGAGAGAGAGAGAGAGAGAGAGAGAGAGAGAGAGAGAGTGGGGGGGGGAGCGGGTGGGGGGGGGGGGGGGTAGGCCTCAGCTCGCTTGCCCTTTCAGCTCATCAGACGAACTATGATTGTTAACTAGTAATTGCATATTTACACACAAACAAGATTTCTTCTGGAATCCACTGTTGTTGAGTCTAACTGATTACTAGTATTACAATGAAGCACAAAACTTTTTAGTATGCTGTAACTTAAAATCTATGGTCAACATAAATGACATAATGTCTTAATTTATAGCATTCAGCCCCTTCTCCATAACAATCCTCATATGATGCAAGATTTAGTGCCCCATGCAACCAATAATCAAGTTTACTGTACCCAGTAAAACTGCAACAAATTATTAGTAGACCTATGTACTTACAATCGTTGTAATGGTACTAGAAATCAGTAATTTTCCATAATGGCAAAAAAAAAAAAAAAAAAAAAAAAATGGTTCAAATGGCTCTGAGCACTGTGGGACTTAACATCTATGGTCATCAGTTCCCTAGAACTTAGAACTACTTAAACCTAACTAACCTAAGGACATCAGACAACACCCAGTCATCACAAGGCAGAGAAAATCCCTGAGGAAGATGCAACTTTCGTTTGTGAGCAAACCAAGTTACAAGTTAACAAACACAGTCATTTGCAGGGATGAGCAAGTTCAGGCATACCATTGTGATGTATGTGTTGCAGCCTGTTTTTTTAATGGGCCTCACACCATCCAGTGAGAGTAAAAAAGTACTTAACACTTTGGAATGATATAGAAATTTACTGAGATAACTTGAAGAATTGGTAGATGTGTCATTTTGTAGCAAACAACCGTAAACAACCTCAAGTTTGATTCACTTAGTGCATGACTACTTCAATCTGCCACCATGAGCACCAGCAGAGTGCATGGTTAAAATGGCTACTTTTACTGGTGCAGAGCATGCTCCCTATGTGTTTTTGTTTCATGGATTTCTTTCTCTGGGATTTCATTAAGAAACACATGCACGTTTCTCACCTACCAAACAACTTAGCTGACCTGAAAAATCAAATTGATGCTGCTGTTGCACAAGTTACACCCAATTTTCTGCAGCAAGTGTTGAAAGAAATTGATTACTGGTGGGATGTTTGCCGCTTCACAAATTGTAGTTGCATCAAACCAAAATTACACTTGACACTTTTATGTGAAACTTGAGGTTGTTTGCTACAAAATGACACAATGATTCTGTAAGTTCTCAACAAATTATTATGTCATGCCAAAGTCCTTTGTGACTCACCCTGTATTAGTGACTGGAAGACAGGACAGAAATTTCTTTTAGATACAATCTAGAATGTGGACTTTCCTGTATAATTGCCAGTCACCAACTTCGTTTTGCATGTATTTCTGCCACTACAACTCATCAATAAGCACTTAATGGTATGGAACTTATTGAACTGGACTTGGGGCTGGGTCATCCAATGTCAAACAGCCTATAATTGGAGCCAAATTCCTGGCATATTATATTCTGTTACCTAATACAGCAAATGCACGACTCATTGACAGCATCACTGGACTTCCTCCTGCTGGATTCCAATGCAGTGGTGATTCTCCGAATTGCTCGGTCAGTTTCTAGTCACAATCTGACCACCTGATCTGCCAAGGGAGATACACTGCAACACTGTACATTTTTTCAAAGCAACTAATTGCCTGCCAGTTTCATACCATCCTAGGTGTTTAGTTTCCTATCATCTAATAATAACTAAGGCAGAGTTTAACTCAGTGCTCAGGGAAGGTGTTATTCATCCTTCTTGTAGCCCTCAGTCTTCACTCCTAATATGCAAAAAGGGGTAACACATGGTATTCATGTGCTAATTAATATGCACTGCATGCAAGAACAATTCTGGACAGATATCCAGTGCCTCTGTTATGGGACTACAACTATTCGCAGTTGTGTAACTATATTCTGGATTGTGCAAGGCTTTCATGCAAATTCCTGTGGCA
Organism: Schistocerca cancellata; assembly: GCF_023864275.1. Lineage (NCBI taxonomy): Eukaryota > Metazoa > Arthropoda > Insecta > Orthoptera > Acrididae > Schistocerca > Schistocerca cancellata. The sequence continues at coordinate 286,182,952 of NC_064631.1, read as the reverse complement.
AATGAAGACATTCCAAAGACTGCTATAATCACTCCTTTCAGCTTATTCAAAATTCGTAATATGACATTTGGTTTGCAGAATGGTGGCAGAGGTTCACTGACTCTGTCCTGCAGAGATTGACAATATGCTTCACATACTTGGATAATAACCTCGAGTTTCCAGACAAACAGAACATCAGCAACACCTGGTGGAGATTTCCAAATACCTAGAACAACACAGTATGGTGTTAAACCCTGTTTATTTAAGTGTGTTTTCAGCAAACCTCAGATCACCTTTTTGGGCAATCTGACTTTGCCTGTGGGTCACTGCTTGCTACCAGAATAAGTGGAAGCTGCGTCAAAAATCCCACAGCCAGAAACAACCAAGGAGCTGTGCCATTTCTTGTGGACTCTGAATTTTCACCAGCGATATCTGCCTCACTCAGCCTAGCTGCAAGAACCTATAACAGCAGCTTTTACTGTACCCAAGATTAAGGGAGTTCAACTATGCACTGGGAACAAGGTGAGCTCTGTTTTTAATGCATTGAAGCAAATCCTAGCAAAAGCTGCACTCCTGGCAAATCCTATATTGGATGCACCACTCATGTTAGTAGTCAATGGCAGTCAGACATCTACTGGTGCAGTGTTGCAGCAGCAAGTCAACACTTGCTTCTTCTCGTGTAAGCTCTCCACTTCTTGACAGAAAACGGAGTGCTTATGATCATGAGCTTCCTTCTGTGAATGAAGCAAATATGTACTTTTGTCCATGTATATCTCTACTCTGCAAACCACTGTGATGTGTTATTAGGGTATTTTTCCATCCCATTCGTGTATGGGAAGAATGACTGTTTAAATGCCTCTGTGAGTGCTGCAACAAATCTGATCTGGTTCTCATGATCCCTATGAGATCAATATATATTGGGTTGTAATGTATCCCTAAAGTCATCATTTGAAGCTAGTTCTTGAAACTTCGAAAGTGGCTTTCTTGCAATCTGTCTTCAAGAGTCTGTCAATTTAGTTTCTTCAGCATCTCTATGACACTCTCCCATGGATCACACAAACCTGTGACCATTCACACTGCTCTTCTCTGTATTCACTATCCTACCTATTCAGTATGGTTTCCACAAAATTGAGCAATGTTCTAGAATGGGCTGCACAAAGGATCTGTAAGCAATCTCCTTTGTAGACGGCTTATATTTCCCCAATATTCTACAAATAAACTAATTCTACCACCTGCTTTATCCACGACTGAGCATATGTGATCACTCCAGTTTATATCCCTATGAAGTGTTACACTCAGCTGTTTGTATGAGTTAATAATTCCAGCTGTGACTCATCAATATCAGTCATAGGATACTAGATTTTTCAGTTTTGTGAATTGCACAATTCTGCTTTTCTGAACGTTTAAAGCAGGTTGCCAATATTTGCACCACTTTGATATTTTATCAAAATCTGACTGAATATCTATGCGGCTTATTTCAGATAGTACTTCATTATTGATAACAGCATCATCCGCAAAAAGCCTGATTTTACTATTAATTATTGTCTGCAAGGTCATTTATATACAACACAAACAGCAAGGTTGCCCATACACACCCCTGGCGCACATCGTAAGTTACTTCTATATCTGTTATTGATACTCCATTCAAGAAAATTGCTGTGAGCTCCCTACAAAAAAAATCCTCTACTAATCACAAATATCACTTGACACACCATACAATCATACTTTTGACAATAAGTGTAGACATGGTACCGAGTCCAATTATTTTCGGAACTCAAGAAATACTGCATCTGCCTAACTACCATTATTCAGACCTTTCAGTACGTCTTGTGAGAAAAGTGCGAGTTGAGTTTCACAAGATCGATGTCTTCAGAATCCATGCTGGGTGGCATGGAGGAGGTCATTCTGTTTTGAGATATCACATTATGTTTGAGCTCGGAATATGTTCTAAGATTCTACATCAAATTGAGGTCAAGGATATTGGGTAGTAGTTTAGTGGATCACGTCTACCACCTTTCTTGAAAACGGATGGGACCTGTACTTTCTTCCAACTACTGGGCACAGTTTTGTGTTTAAGCAATTTATGATGGATTGAAGTTAGACATGGATCTAAATCAGCCACAAATGCAGTATAGTAGTCGATAGGGATCCCATCGTGCACTGGAGATTTGTTCAATTTCAGTGATTGCTGTGGGAGGAGATGGACAGAAAGACAAGATGGGCAGAAAGAGGGGGGAGCAGCATATGGACAGAGAGGAGGAAAACAGGAGATGGACAGAGAGTGACGGTTCGATGTGGTGGGTAAAGAGAAGGGAGAGGAGGACGTGGACAGAGAAGGGTGCAGAGGAGATTGACTAATAGAACTGAAATAAATACATACCAGGGCAATGCAAGATATTCAGCCAGTACCTAATAAAAGCCTGCTCTTATGGTTTCTTCCTAATTTATTTGTCATTGATAACATTATTGCACTTATCTCAAGATAACTACATGCTCTAATTCAGCTGCCAGACAATCCTCTCTCTGGAGTAATGCTTTACATTTAATTATATGTTAGTCGGTCATGTCTATCCTAAGTTAGTAAATGATATCCGTTTCCATTTTTCCCCCTGTTTTTGTGATGTGATTAACATATGCATTACTTTAATAAATGGTAAATCCAGGATGGAATGTAACAATATCATGAGAAGGAAAGTTGCTACTCACCATATTGCGGAGATGCTGAGTCGCATAGACTTTCACAATTAAAGCTTTTGGCCATTGGCCTTTGTCAACAATAGACATGCACACACACACACACACACACACACACACACACACAAATACGCGCGCAGCTGCAGTCTCGGGCACTTGAAACAACACTGTGAGCACCAGCACCAGTGCATGATAGGAGTGGCGATTAAGTGGGGATAAGGAGGAGGCTCGGATGGAGAGGGATAGTATGGTAGAGGTGGCGGACAGCGAAATACAGCAGGTTAGATGGAGGGCAGTGGAGAGGGGGAGGGGGAAGGAAGTAGCGGAAAAGGAGAGAAATAAAAAGACTGGGTGTGATGGTGGAATAATGGCTATGTTAGTGCTGGAATGGAAACAGGGAAGGGGATGGATGGGTGAGGACAGTGACTAATGAAGGTTGAGGCCAGGAGAATTACAGGAACGTAGGTTGTATTGCAGGGAAAGCTCCCACCTGTGCAATTCAGAAAAGCTAGTGTTGGTGGGGAGGATCCATATAGGCTGTGAAGCAGTCATTGAAATGAAAGATATTATGTTTGGCAGCGTGTTCAGCAATAAGATGGTCCACTTTTTTTATTGGCCACAGTTTGTCAGTGGCCATTCATGCGGACATACAATTTGTTGGTTGTCATACCTACATAGAATGCAGCACAATGGTTGCAGCTTAGCTTGTAGACCACATGACTGGTTTCACAGATAGCCCTGCCTTTGATGGGATAGGTTATGTTAGTGACCGGACCGGAGTAGGTGGTGGTGGTGGTGGGAGGATGTATGGGACAGGTCTCGCACTAGGTCTTACAGGGGTATAAGCCACGAGGTATGGGATTGGGAGCAAGGGTTGTGTAAGGATGGACGAGTATATTATGTAGGTTCGGTGGACGGTGAAATACCACTGTTGGAGAGGTGGAAAGGATAGTGGGGAGGACATTTCTCATTTCAGTGCATGACATAAGGTAATGGAAACCCTGGCAGAGAATGTAATTCAGTTACTCCAGTTCTGGGTGGTGCTGAGACACAAGGGGAATGCTCCTCTGTGGCCCGACAGTGGGACTTCGGTAGTTGGTGGGAGACTGGAAATATAAGCTACGGGAGATTTGTTTTTGCACAAGGTTGGTACGATAATTGCGTTCAGTGAAGGTTTCAATGAGACCCTTGGGATATTTCAAGAGGGACTGCTTGTCACTCCAGATGCGATGACCACGGGTGGCTAGGCTGTACGGAAGAGAGAGAGAGAGAGAGAGAGAGAGAGAGAGAGAGAGAGAGAGAGAGTAAAAGGAGCACTAAAAATACAAATACAGAGAATTCCCAAAAGGTTTAAAAAGGAACAAGTTACTCATACTTTATCTTTTGTTATAACGATACCTGAAAAAAATCAAGGAATATGTATTGTAATTAATGAATGGTCCAATAACTTTTGTACACTGTACAGTCCTAGATTCACAGGACCAGTAAATAAATAAATAAATACTATTTAAGGATACAGGGTACTTATAAATGTTGGAAAAATCAAAAATTTTAATGATTTTATTACATTCTATAGTCTTTCCTGATTACATTGATTAATACATTATAGGATTTCAAATGAAAAATGACCTATATATACCAAATATTAAAGTTACAGTCATGTATGCCATCATGCCCCCTTTATTTCTATTACAGAAACCAGTATTACTTTGAAAAGAACTGTGAACTTTGTTTCCAGCGATTATACGTATGATACATTGTATATGTTTGTACGTGCATATTTCTAGTTTCTGTAAATGATTATCTTTGGTAGTATTTACTTTTGTTTCACTGAAGCAGTTTGTTCACGTGTTACTGAATATTTGTTGCCCAAGTGCTACATATATTTGTGGAAGTACATATCCTTTAGTGCGCAATAAACACAAACCGTGCCACGCATCAAGAAATTCAATAAAAGGAAATTCCATGGTAACCAGTTCACAAACAAAGCAAGCCACACTGTTGAAAGTAACCTATGTACCAGTTCTTCAAGGAAGAAACTCGCACATGGCATGCCTCCTGGTGATTCAGATTTTTGTGTTAACAATGACCCTTTTTGTAGTAGATTTGTTGTTGTTGTTGTTGGCATCTTACCTTCTTTTATAAAGAAAGTGGCGAAATGTAAACAATGTGGTCGTGTAGGATGTCTGGAAATAACTGAACAACAGAGAAGCTGGAAGGGTTTAGCTTCAAAATTAGTTGTTCTGCATAGATCCTGCAATAAATCTACCTCAAAAATGACTTCAAACATTTGCATAATTCATACAATGTGAATTTGAAGTTTGTGTATGCAGTGTGAGAAATAGGAAAAGGGAAAAAAAAAGCTGCTCAAACGTTTTGTGGTTTGATGGACCTTCCTCCTCCTCCCAGTAGGTTCAGCAAGTACATAAAAATACTTTTAGGTGCCTTGACAGTTGTGGCTAAAGCATCTACGAAACGTGCATTAGAAGAAACTGTAAATATTGATGTAACCAGGGACGTTGCTGCTGCAGTTGATGGGACATGGCAACATCGATGACATCATTCCTTGAATGGAGTTGTATTTATTTATTTATTTGACTAAGACCTAATAAAGTAAGTACTGGCAGTATTTTTACGACAGGTGCTATACATACAAATTATGATAAAAGTAATAATAGTAACAGTAAAAAAAATTAAATAAATAATGATAAACATGAGAAAAATTGGCAATAGTAATGTAGATTTGTGCAGATGTACATTAATATCTTGGTGTGTAAAGTAGATGTTTACTAGTATAGCGAGTTTTGGGGGAGGGAGACTTAAGGAGGGGGAAAGAGGGAAGTAATGAGGTGAAGTGCATTCGTGTACAAAGGAAAGCATTACTGTTGCTTAAGTAGATACGTCATTAACTGTTTTTTGAAGCTGGACATGTTTTTAAGTTCTCTAACATACCGATGGAGGTTATTCCAGAGTCGGGTTCCCACTACTGCAAAGGACTTGGAGAAGGCGACTGAGCGATGCAGTGGAACAGAGAGGATTTTATTATGATGGGAACGTGTGTTTCTGTCATGTTGTTCAGACATAAGCGTTAAGGACGAGGAGAGATATGAGGGACAGTGTACATTTATAAGGCAGTAGATGAGACAGAGTGTATGGAAATCTCTGCGTTTGTCTGCACGCAGCCAGGACAATTTTGCATATGCTGGTGAAATGTGATCAAAAAGTCGAATGTCACAGATATATCGGACACAGGCGTTCATGACCAGTTCCAGACGTCGCGAGTTTTCCTGAGAGAGGCCTTGTAGGATAATATCACTGTAATCAATGATTGGGAATATAAGCGTTTGTACTAATTTCTTTTTCAGATCGAAAGGGAAGAGTTTTTTATATTTTTGTAGGACATGAAGGGATGCTGATGCTTTTTTGCACACTGCAGTTACGTGCTCTGTCCAATTTAGATTTTCATCTATTATTACTCCCAAACTCTTTGCTGAGGGAGATAAGTTAATATTTGTTCCATTTAGGGTAAGAGATGGTACAGATTCCCCATGTTTTGGGCTAATGGGCTTAGAGTGACCAACAAGTACCGCTTGGGTTTTAGATGGGTTTAGTTTTAGTCCTATGTCCTGTCCCCATTTTGATAGTGCATCGAGATCAGTATTGAAGTTTTCAATAGCTTACTTCAGATTGTTTGGTTCCGCACTTAGATACAACTGAAGGTCATCAGCATACATATGATATTTGCAATAAGTCAGAACCGATGACACATCATTGACATACGGAGAGAAGAGTATGGGACCTAGTACTGAGCCTTGGGGAACACCTGACACTACCTGCCGCCATTGTGATTTTATATTCCCGGACAGGACGCGTTGCTGACGAGACGTCATGTATGAGCGAAACCATTGCACTGCACTTGGTGAGAAATTTAGACCGCTAAGTTTGGCCAGTAAGATGTCGAAGTCGACAGTATCAAATGCTTTGCTGAAATCTAAGAAGCAAATGATAGTCGCTTCTTGTCTGTCCATGGCAAGTTTCAGGTCATCTGTCACCTTTATCAGTGCGGATGTTGTGCTTCGATGTTTACGGAAACCTGATTGGTATTCGTCTAGTAGGTTGTTAGTAGTTAGGTAGTTGGTGAGCTGGTCATGGACTATATATTCTAAGGCCTTTGATAGTGCAGGAAGAAGGCAGATGGGGCGGTAGTCAGAGGGTGCTGTGGCGATGTCCTTTTTAGGCAGTGGCTTAATTTGTCCCACTTTCCAGGCCTCAGGGAAAACACTTGTGATTAATGAGTCATTGAAAATGTCTGTTATAGAAGGCAGTAGTTGATCAATGATAAGTTTTACCATCTGGATAGTGATGCCATTATGTCCAGTAGATGCTGATCTAATCCGCATTATGGCTTTCTTGACAGTATTGCAAGTGACGTGCCATAGATAGAACTTTTATTTGCTACAGTCGTTCATCCCCATGAAGTAATCAATGATTCTCTTTTTTTTTTTGCGATTCAATTGTGGTTGCAGGTAATGTGAAGAATCGGTTTAGTTCTTCAGCTGGGACCATGGGATTTTCTGCAACTTTTATTTTGCCTAAACCGAGACTACGGAGATTTTTCCACAGGATAGCTGGTCTACATCTGTTGTCAGCTAATGTACGGGCATGCCTGAGCTTAGTGTTTCTCACCGCTTGACTGACTTTGTTTCGCTTCTGCTTGTATACAATGTGAATTCCAGGTGTAGGGTGTATCTTGTATGCTCGATGAGCAGCGTCTCTGAGATTCATGAGCTGTTTTAGTTCATCAGTCAGCCAAGGTGCAGGTTTCCTTTTTACTTTTCTGGTCTTTATTGGAGCGTATTTGTCATATAGTTTAGTAATTTTGGTAGTGAAATCTTGGAGTTTGTCGTTTATGTCCATGAGGGGAGTAGGGGTCACCCTCCAAACTATTTCTTGTGCCTCAGTTTCGAGTTCAGGCGAATTTATGCGTTTGAAGTCTCGGTATGTAGACAGTTTTTGTTTTTTTCTAGGACATTCTAGTGAACACGTCATGAAAATGATGTCATGGGCCGACATGCCAGGTGCAGATATTTGAGAGGTGCGGATTATTCTGTTTGGAGATTTCGTTGCGAATATATCTATGAAAGTGTGACTGGTAGTCGTGTGATGAGTAGGCGCCAGTTGAAGTAGCGTCATATTTGAGGAAGAAGCATCCTCTTAAATTTCCCAGTGGAAGGACTATTGCACGGAAAATTAATGTTAGTGTCACCTGCTATAATTACATGTTCATATGACGATTCGAGACTAGAGAGGGCAGTTTCGAAGCAGGCGAACCCGCCTACTTTAGGAGGTTTGTAAAGGACACATATTAAGCACTTTCTGTTAAGGGATTTGATCTCTATGAACACATATTCCTCTTGTTTATCTACATTGTTGTCGGATGTGTGTAGTACAGTAGGTGACAAATCAGAGCGTATGCACACCCCTACTCCGCCCCCTCGTCTGTTGCATCTGTCGTGCCTGAGGAAGATATAGCCATCTAGGTTTACGGAATTTGTAGGAATACTTGGTTTCAGCCAAGTCTCTGACAAAAGTATTACGTGTATATCAGTAGTCTGAAATATATATTTGAACTCGTCGAAGTGAGCTGGCAGAGATTGGACATTTGCATGTGCAATATGCAGCTTGGTGCGTTTGGGTGTTGATTTCCTGAGGAGACTGCCGACAGATGTTTGCGGGTCGTGGTTAGCGGTGACAAGAGGGTCTGGCATGAGGAATGCGAAAGACGTGTGAAGGAGAGGGGGTGAGGGAGTGTCCTCCCAGTTCTGAGCAGGGAGAGCGGTCGAGAGGGAGAGGGGGTGGGTCCCCGGGGAGGCAACTTGAACTGCGGCCAAGGTCAGCGAGGTCTGCAACGGTTCTGGAAGTAGCCGTGGGCCGGCAGGGGAAGGAATTTTGCTAACCACAACGGGAGTAATCTGCACGAAACGGTAGAGTGTGATATTAATTAAACTTATGAGGATAACAACTAAAGTATGATGGTGGGTTGCTAATTAAAGATGGAAGTGAGACTACCTTATGTAATAATTAACAAAAATTACATGAGAAAACAATTATAGATTAAAATAGTTATGTGTAAGTGCTACTTCTCTGGAAAATGGAAAAGTTGTTGATGTTGAGTGCTTATCAAAGTACTGCCACACCTGCCATGGTAACACTGAAGGATATATTGAATATCACTGTTCTAAGAAGTAAGATGAGTGGAGGCATGGAGTGTGATGGACCTCTAAAAATATTTCAGAGGTCAGTGCCCATTTGTAACGTTATATATATGAAGTACCTAGGCGATGGGGACTCTAAAGCTTTCACTAAAATTAATGAGTTAAATGTTTATGCTGATACCTTGGTAACAAAACTGGAGTGTTGTGGACATGTGCAAAAGAGGATGGGTGCTAGATAGAGGAAGCTATAAAGAGAAATGAAAGGAAAGTTGTTATCTGATGAAAAACCTCTGTCTGGCCGAGGGAGACTGACAGAAACTGAAATAGACCTCATTCAGAGTTATTATGGACTGGCCATTAGACAAACTGCACCTCTGAATGATGTTACAGCAATGAGAAAAGCTGTATGGACCACCCATTTTCATAAGTTCTCCACAGATGACCACCCTGTTCATGGACTTTGCCCTAAAGGAGCAGATTCTTTGTCTGGTTACCAAATATTAAAAGAAAGTGGTCAAATACACCATCATAAGCATTCTCTTCCTGAGCCTGTTATGAATGAAATAAAACCAATACCTGAGTGACCTTGTTTTGCTTAGTAAATGTCTTCATGGAGGCACTCGGAATACAAATGAAAGTTTCAACCATTTCACATGGTAAAGATTACCCAAGAATGTTTTTGTAGGACTAAATACCTTAAAAGTTGGTGTACTAGATGCAGTGATATGTTTCAATGATGGAGTGATAGGAAGGTTGGAAGTCCTGAGCAATTTAGGCATAAAATGTGGCTCTAATATGGAAGATTAATTGCTTGCTTGTGGCAGACAATGGGTGCATGAAGCTGAAAGATTCGCTCTTCAAGTTACCAAAAAAGCAAGAAGTGCTGAAAGGAATGCCAAGAGGAAGCTTGAAGATGATGACATGCTGCAGGATGAAGACTATGCTTCAGGAACGTTCTGAGGCACAGTTTTATTGGACTCATATCCTCATTCGCAATTTCCCACAAGTTGTTTTGTTCAGAATTAAGGTACAAATATTTCCTAAAGTTTATAAAGCATTGCTCTAATTTTTTCTGTAACTTGCAATAGTTCATACTTATGTATTAGACCTAAGCTTTATTGCACAATCAACTAAATTATAGAAAAAATAACATTTTTAGTAAGAATAAAATTATAAAAATTAAAATGTAAGATGTGATATTTTTTATCCTTGTAATATACATAATGGGTGGAATTAAACAGGTCAAGTGCCTCAGCCATCATGTCATGCATATCTGGTAAAAATCTGGTCTCCTTCAAATGTATAACATTGGATTAAATGATACCTCAATTTGAGGAAGCATTTTGGAAAAAAAATTGCATCAATTACTTTGTAATTTTTTTAATAACCCTAAGCAGGTTCATAAATATTCAAAATACTTGTAATTTGTTTAGAAATGTGCTGCATTACCTGATACCAACAAAAACTCTGTAAAACGTATACATTATAAACAGTGCCTATAAGAAATATTGAGCCAGAAAAGTACCCTGTATCCTTAAAGGAGGGGAGACGGGAGATACAGGTAACTAAAGACCCATGATGATCACAACTGTTCTATCTAAACTAGTAAAAGTAGAATTATGAACTATGTGAAACTTCCTGGCAGATTAAAACTGTGTGCCCGATCGAGACTCGAGCTCGGGACCTTTGCCTTTCGCGGGCAAGTGCTCTACCATCTGAGCTACCGAAGCACGACTCACGCCCGGTCCTCACAGCTTTACTTCTGCCAGTATCTCGTCTCCTACCTTCCAAACTTTACAGAAGGTTCGCAGGAGAGCTTCTGTGAAGTTTGGAAGGTAGGAGACGAGATACTGGCAGAAGTAAAGCTGTGAGGACCGGTCGTGAGTCGTGCTTCGGTAGCTCAGATGGTAGAGCACTTGCCCGCGAAAGGCAAAGGTCCCGAGTTCGAGCGTCGGTCGGGCACACAGTTTTAATCTGCCAGGAAGTTTCATATCAGCGCACACTCCGCTGCAGAGTGAAAATCTCATTCATGAACTATGTGCATGAACGAAACATCTTAAATGAAGCACAACATAGATTTGGAAAGGGAAGATCCACAAAGACTGTAGTGGCAAACTTCATAACACACATAACTGAGGCCACAGAGCATGAAAGTAAAGTATCTTGTAAATATTTAGATCTTTAAAAGTTTCTGATTGTGTCCTGTCTTAAAATTCTGATTGAAAATCTGAACTGCGATGGCTTATGAGAAAAATCTGCAGGCATTATAAAAACCTTTGTTGAAAACAGATAACAGTGTGTCGAAACAAAACATAAATTTGGTAGTACAGACAGATGGACCTTTGCTATTTATCTTGTGTATAAATGATATGCCAACTGTAGCAAATGAAGAAGTGATTATATACGCTAACAACACAAATTTCTGTACTGACTCAGTGGAGGATTTGGAAAAGAGAGCCAGTGAAAATCTGGAGATGGCAGAATGGTACTTTACAGAAAATAATTTATTGATCAATAAGAAGAAAATAAGTGTACAAAATCTGAAACTAACTGAACTAACAGCTCAGAGGAATTTATTCTGAGCATTGGGAATGCAGACTTAGAAGTAGTGGACTGTAATAGGTTTCTGGGAATAGAGGTGGACAAATTCCTGATGTCGGAAAACCACATTGATAAGATCTGTTCAAAAATAGGTGCAAATATATTCCTAATGAAAAGAATGTCCTATATGGTGGACACAGAAACCTTGCTAAAAACATACTAAAGACTTGTCTTCCTGCATATAGTGTACTGTATACCAGTATGGGGAGGAGCAGCAGACACACACATTCAGAGCATCTTAAAACTTCAAAAGAAAGCCATCAGATGATAACTAAAGTAACACCGCAGGAATCTAGAAAACAAATTCAAAGAATTTAAAATACTGACTGTGCCATGTTTGTACATATATGAGACAGTACTTCTTTTAGTGGTAAATTGCACAGCACCTCTAAACAGAGATTTACATGACCACAAAACAAGACCTAGCAATAACCACCATATCTACAGCAACAAAAGATTGAAAAAATCCAGGAAGCTTATTTTATAACAGACTGCCACTTAGCACAAAGTGAGCACCTCCAAAAAAACCGAAGGAAAATCTCATCTCTAGATGTTGGTATAAAGTGAAGAAGTACTTGCAGGCAAATCCATAGAACTAATATAAAGTCGGAAATGGAGTAAAACACTTTCTTCCTCATGTGGTAACAAATGTACTGAAAATTCAGAAGTGTTCTAATTGTATTGGTACAAATACGATTTAAATGAGTTTTCACTGTGTGTCTATGTCTAAATATTTTCTGCACCCTGTCTAAATATTTTCTGCAGTATGGTCAACATATGTGATCTAAAAAATTGGTTTTCATTTTGCATAAAGGTTTAAGTGTTTTCATATTTTCAGTAATATGTCAAAATTGCATAACTTTGTACACTTTCCTAATCTATACAAGACTGTTACCTAAATTAATGTATGCTATTAATGCATTTCATCATTGTGTATTAATACTAATTATCTATAAAACATTATCACAAAAAATTGCTTGTACTTATCAGTGACAGATTTCTAAGAAATCTGTTCTATTTCTATAAACCTGTAAACATGACATGGCTCATATCATTACAGAAAATTAACTATATAATATTTTACTAGCTTATTTCAGCTGATCTGCAACAGCTGAATGCATTGTTCATTCTGTGTGTAACATAATATAAAATATTTCCCTTAGCTTTAACCAAGCATTAAATGAAAGGTAATATGGCTGTAAAAGCATTCAGTAGTCAGCAATGTATTCAAATCAATAATCAAACAATGGAACATATTTGTATCAACACTTAAAATACAGTCCTAATGAAGTGAACGCTAGGTTTAATGTCTAGAAATGCCTTAGTGCCTGCATGTAATTTGGCTATATTGGTAAACCAGTGATTTCATTTCTTACTTTGTGTCAGCAGATGTAATCAGTTTTTTGTGTGTGTGTGTGTGTGTGTGTGTGTGTGTGTGTGGGCGCACGCGCAAGGACAACACGGTGTGTATCCTGCATTTCTCCAAGTATATCCTGTTAACAGTAACAGCTCTGTGACTGGTAACATGAGGCAAACATGAGTAATGATCTTTAGATGCCATCAATACAATATAGGATACCTTCCTCCAGTGCCAGGAGAGCAAATGTACCATACATATTTCCCACTTACATCTCTGTTAATTAGTACACTTCTTTTTAGTAATAGAGCACATCTACGCAACATAGGATGCCCGATACAGCAGAATTCACTACTAATAAAGTTTCCTCATTCAATTAATAATAAATGATGACACAGTTTAAATACCACATAATTATAACATGAAGGTTCCCTCACATAATCCATTAAGTACACATAATTATGGTAATAAGGCTTAAAATAAAAACACGCATTAGTGTTAACAGCATGTACTTACACTGCCTCCAGATATGCTACTTTCAAAGCTCAATTTGCCATCACTGTATTTTTTGTATCTTGAATATTTTTTCAAAAATAGTTATCCTATCAACACAGGCTTTAGTAAGTTTCCTACGACCTAAATATTCTCATTTAAATGGCATTTCAAATTGACACACAGTTATAAACTTATATTGTTATTTGGAGCTCCTTTCTGTTTTAAATATTTCAGAATAAAATTAATTTTAGTCATATGTGCCTGACCTTTGGGTAACACTCCCCCAAATTACTTCAATGATGCCAGTGGGTGATGTGCCCGACCTTTGGTTAAGACCCCCCCCCCCCCCCCCCCCCCAAATTACTTCAAAGAGGTCAGTGGGTGCAGAGGAGTATCTGGTTTGAACTTTGCAAATTAATTCCTTCTGGTGTACTACAAAATGGTCCAAAGAATTGGTGCTTGTGCCAATAAACTCAACATTCTCTTGTACTTTTGTATCAACTAGTTCCTGTAGTTGTTTCTCCAAAACTAGTCAAAACATTTGGGTCACTAATTACATTAATCAGTTCTCTAGTATCTTCTAACACATTTACTCAATTTCGCGTGTCTGAGATTTGACATTAGACGATTATGTCATGGTCTACTTACCATCAAAAATGTCAATGCTTGAAGGTCGGTGTATATAATTATTTTTGATCCTCCAAACTAACATATGAAATTTTGTATTCCAAACAATACCAATGATTCCTCCACTGTAGCTGCATAACTTAATTCATGTTTGCCAAGGCTTTTACTTGAAAAAGCAATGGTCTTAAGATCTCCAATTACAAGATTTCACTCTCCTTGAAATAATTTGCATGTGATACTGTATTCTGACACATCTGTGGCTAACTTATACAGCTTCTACATCTTCATCTTCATTGGATGATAGTATATGTGCTTCCACTAGTGTTTCTTTAACATTTTTAAATGCTTCTGTTGCCCCTTTAGCCCATATCCATTTAGCTCTTTATTTTAATAATAACAACAATTGAGGATCATTCATTACCTGACACTGCACATATCAATGATAAATTCCGGCTACTTTGAGGAATGAGTGTAATTCTTTTTGTTCTGGACAATCCTTTATGCTCCCAATTTAATGTTATGCACCCCAAACAAATGTCCCAAGAATTTTGGTTACTTCCTGCCAAAACAAGATTTTCATAATAATTTAATGGTAATACCTTTTTCATAAAACTTCTATAGTGTTTTTGTTTATAAGGCACAATGTTCTTCCCACATATTACATACAAAGATTTCTTTCACACAGAGAAACACTTCCTGTGACTATACTTTCCCCAAAAAGCTGCTTCTAAGGCACCCAATAAACACTGCAACTGAAACATTCAGGCAAAAAGATAATGATCTGAACTGATATTACTTTCCATCAAACAAGAACTTGTATAACATTTTGAATTTAAAGTGTAAATTTGCTTGTCAGCATCCAGTTGCCAAACCCACTGGACTGAAATATTTGGCTTGTTCAAATTTACGGAGCAATTCATCGGGACTCTGTTGCAGTATATACACAATTAGTCAGGGTATGTGTGTCTTAAGACCAGACGAACTCTAACTGTGCTTTTTTAACCACTAACAACAGAGAGTCATAGACAATTACGCTACATTCAATTACTTGGTTTTCTATAATTTTATTTATTTCTTCTTGTACTGCAGGTCGTAAACTTAAAGGTACAGGATAGGGTATACAAAAGAAAGGACTCATTTTTTAAGTAACTGGCAAATGTAATCATATGTTACTACCAATTTATCAGAGAATACTGACCTATACCCCCATGAACCAGCGGACCAAGCCATCGATGGGGTGACTTGAGTGGCCAGACAAATGTGTGTTTCTTGAGGAAGGGCAGCAGCCTTTTCAGTAGATGAAGGGGAATCGGTCTGGATGACTCACTGATCTGGCCTTGGAACATCAATCAAAATGGCCTTGCTGAGCTGGTACTGAGAATGGCTGAAAGCAAGGGGAAAACTACAACTGCAATTTTTCCTGAGGACATGCAGCTCTACTGCATGGTTAAATGATGATGGTGTACTCTGGGGTAAAATATTCCAGAGATAAAATAGTCCCCCATTCAGATCTCTGTGTGGGGACTACTCAGGACATCATCAGGAGAAGCAAAACTAGCATTCTACAGATGTGACCATGGAATGTTAGATTCCTTAATTGGGCCAGTAGGTTAGAAAGTTTAAAAAGGCAAATGGATAGGTTGAACTCAGATATAGTGGGAATTAGTGAATTTCAGTGGCAAGAGGAACAGGACTTCTCATAAGGTGAACACAGGGCTATAAATACGAAGTCAAAAAGGGGTAATGCAGGATTGGGTTTAATAATGAGTAAGAAAACAGTAATGCTCGTAAGCTAATATAAACAGTATACTGAACACATTACCGTAACCAAGACAGACACTAAGCCCACACCTACCACAGTAGTACAAGTTTACATGCCAGCTAGCTCCACAGATGACAATGATGAGGCAAAAGAAATTATCCAGATAGTTAAAGAAGACAAAAATTTAATTGTGATGGAGGACTGTAATTCAATAGCACAAAAAGCAAGAAAGGAAAAATAATAGGTGAATATGGACTGGAGGAAAGGAATGACAGAGAAAGCCGCCTGGTAGAGTTTTGCACAGAGCATAATTTAATCATCACTAACACTTGGTTTAAGAATCATAAACAAAGGTTGTATTTGTGAAAGAGACCTGGAGACACAGGAGGGTTTCAATTTGATTATATAATGGTTACACAGAGATTTTAAATTGCAAGACATTTCCAGAGGCAGATGTGGACTCTGATCCACAATTTACTGGTTATGAACAGCAGATAAAAACTGAAGAAATTTGAAAAAGGTAGGAAATAAGGAAATGGAATATGGATAAGTTGAAAGAACTAGAGGTTGCTGAGAGTTTCACAGAGTGCATCAGGCAGTGGTTGACTAGAATAGGGGAAAGGAATTCAGTAAAAGATGAAAGAGTATCTTTAAGAGCTGAAATAGTGAAGGCATCAGAAGATCAAATAGGTAAAAAAGACCAAACCTAATAGGAATCCTTGAATAACACGTGACATATTTGATTTAACTGATGAATCAAGAGCTCAGATGGAAAATCAGTCCTAAGCAAAGAATGGAAGGCTGAAAGGTGGAAGGAGTATATAGAGGGTCTATACAAGTAAGATGAACTTGAAACAGTATTATAGACAGGGAAGTGGACATAGAGGAATATGAGATGGGAGATATGATACCATGAGAAGAATTTCAAAAAAGCTCTGAAAGATTTGAGCGAAAACAAGGCCCTGGCAGTAGACAACATTCCATCAGAACTACTGAGAGTCTCGGGAGAGCCAGCCATGACAGAACTCTTCTATCTGGTATGCAAGATGTATGAGACAGGTGAAATACCCTCAGACTGTAAGAAGACTGTGGTAATTCCAATTACAAAGAAGGCAGTTGCTGACAGGTGTGAAAATTACCAAACTATCGGTTCAATACGACATGGTTTCAAGATACTAAAACAAATTCTTTACAGAAGAATGGAAAAGCTTGTAGAAGCAGACCTCAGGGAATATAAGTTTGGATTCTGGAGAAATGTAGCAACACACAAGGCAATACTGACCCAATGACTTACCTTAGAAGTTTGGTTACTGAGAGGCAAACATATATTTATAGCGTTTGTAGACTTAGAGAAACCTTTTGACCATGTTGAATGGAATACTCATTTGAAATTCTAAAGGTATCCGGGGTTAAAACAGGGAGTGAAAAGCTATTTACAACTTGTACAGAAACCAGACAGCAGCAGTAAGAGTTGAGAGGCATGAAAGGGAAGCAGTGGTTAGGAATGGAATGGGACAGGGTTGTAGTGTGTCCCCGATGTCATTCGACCTGTGCGTTGAACAAGCAGTATAAGAAACCAAAGAAAAATTTGGAGTAGGAATTTAAGTCCAGGGAAAAGAAATAAAAACCTAGAGGTTTGCCGATGACATTGTAATTCTGTCAGAGACAGAGTAGGACTTTGTAGAGCAGTTGAATGGAATGGACAGTGTCTTAAAAGGAGAATATAAGATAAACCTCAACAAAAGCAAAACAAGGATAATGGAATGCACTCGAATTAAATCAGGTGATGCTGAGAGAATTAGATTAGGCAATGAGGTACTTGAAGTATAAGACAAGTTTTGCTGTTGGGCAGCAAAATAACTGATGATGGCCAAAGTAGAGAGAATATAAAATGAAGACTGGCAACGGCAAGAAAATAATTTCAGAAGAGAAATTTGTTAACATCAAATATAGATTTAAATGTTGGGAAGTATTTTCTGAAAGTATTTGTCTGGAGTGTAGCCATGTATGGAAGTGAAACATGGAAATAAATAGTTTAGATAAAAAGAGAATAGAAGCTTTCGTAATGTGGTGCTACATAAGAACGCTGAAGATCAGATGGGTCACCGCGTAACTAATGAGGAACTCTGAACAGAGCTGGGAAGACAAGAAATTTGTGGCACAACTTGATCAAAAGCAAGGGTCAGCTGACAGGACACATTCTGAGATATCAAGAAATCAGCGATCCAGTATTTAAGGGAAGTGATAAAATACAATCAGTCAAGCCATTCCCAATGATTTTCTTTCACAATGTATTTTACTTTCTGACTTTACTGGTGCATTTCCCAAAAAAAAATTTTTTTTCATACATACCTTATCCTGAAAACAAAAAAGACAAAAATCACCCAAATCTGTAGAGCCATTCTTAATTGATTATGTATCATACACGCAGCAATTGGTGTTAATTTCAGTCTTTTCCATAGGATTTTTCAAAAATTTTGTCGTTACAGAATAAAAAAAAATAAAATAAAATAAAATAGAACACTCAGGCTGTTCTTAGGTGATGTCATAGATGCGATAATTTATTATTATTTATACAGATTTGATTGTTATAATTTTGCATATCAATTGTATGCCATTCTGTATTTAATTTCACATTTGCAATTGAACATTTGTTGGTTGCCAATATGTCTTGTTTACCTTCCTTGAATTCATCTTAAACAGTACTACTCTTCCGCAATAGTAAGTTTTCCAAACCATTATTTTCCATCAAAATCTAAAGTTACTTCATACTTTGATAATCAATCTACAAGAAATAATATTTGTAAAATAGCATTTGGTACTATGAACAAGGATTGCATAAATTGAAACTTTACTACACTTATAGGTACACGTTTCTTGTAATCAACTTACCTTTACTGCCAGTTATACCTACGACATACACACCAGGAACAGGTAATACAGTACATAGTTATTTACTACTCACTGTTCGTGAAAATTCCTCGAGATCAGTGAAATCTCACCGCATGAGTCTAAATAAATACACTATGCGATCAAAAGTATCCAGACACCTGGCTGAAAATAACTTACAAATTTGTAGCACCCTCCATCGGTAATGCTGGAATTCAATATGGTGTTGGCCCACCCTTAACCTTGCTGACAGCTTCCACTCATGCAGGCATACATTCAGTCAGGTGCTGTAAGGTTTCTTGGGAAATGGCAGCTATTCTTCACGGAGTGCTGCACTGAGGAGAGGTATTAATGTTGGTCGGTAAGGCCCAGCACGAAGTCCGCATTCCAAAACATCCCAACAGTGTTCTATAGGATTCAGGTCAGGACTCTGTGCAGGCCAGTCCATTACAGGGATGTTATTGTCGTGTAACCACTCCATCACAGGCCGTGCATTATGATTGTGTTGAAAGATGCAATTGCCATCCCCGAATTATTCAACAGTGGGAAGCAAGAAGGTGCTTAAAACATCAATGTAGGCCTGTGCTGTGATAGTGCCACACAAAACAACAAGGAGTGCAAGCCCCCTCCATTAAAAACACGACCACACCATAACGCCACCGCCCCTGAATTTTACTGTTGGCACTACACATGCTGGCAGATGACGTACACTTGGCATTCGCCATACTCACACCCTGCAATCGAATCACCACATTGTGTACTGTCACTCCACACAACATTTTTCCACTGTTCAATCATCCAATGTTTCCACTCCTTACACCAAGCGAGGCGTCATTTGGAATTTACTTTTGTGATGTGTGCTATTGAGCAGCCGCCCAACCATGAAATCCAAGTTTTATCACCTCCCGCCTAACTGTCATAGTACTTGCGGTGGATCTTGTTTCAGTTTGAAATTGCTGTGTGATGGTCTGGATAGATGTCTGCTTATTACACATTACGACCCTCTTCAACTGTCGGCAGTTTCTGTCAGTCAACAGATGAGGTCAACCCGTACGCTTTTGTACTGCATGTGTCCCTTCACGTTTCCACTTCACTGTTGTTGTTGTTGTTGTGGTCTTCAGTCCTGAGACCGGTTTGATGCAGCTCTCCATGCTACTCTATCCTGTGCAACCTTCTTCATCTCCCAGTACTTACTGCAACCTACATCCTTCTGAATCTGCTTAGTGTATTCATTTCTTGGTCTCCCTCTACGATTTTTACCCTCCATGCCAAATTTGTGATCCCCTGATGCCTCAGAACATGTCCTACCAACCGGTCCCTTCTTCTTGTCAAGTTGTGCCACAAACTCATCTTCTCCCCAATTCTATTCAATACCTTCTAATTAGTTATGTGATCTACCCATCTAATCCTCAGCATTCTTCTGTAACACCACATTTGGAAATCTTATATTCTCTTCTTGTCCAAACTATTTATTGTCCATGTTTCACTTCCATACATGGCTACACTCCATACAAACACTTTCAGAAACGACTTCCTGACACTTAAATCTATACTTGATGTTAACAAATTTCTCTTCTTCAGAAGCACTTTCCTTGCCATTGCCAGTCTGCATTTTATATCCTCTCTACTGCGACCATCATCAGTTATTTTGCTCTCCCAATAGCAAAACTACTTTACGCTTCACTATCAGATCGAAAACGGGGATGTTTAGGAGTGTGGAAATATCACGTACAGACGTATGACGCAAGTGACACCCGATCACTTGTCCACGTTCGCAGCCCATGAGTTCTGCGGAGCACCCCATCTACTCTCTCACGATGTCTAATAGCTACTGAGGTCACTGAGATGGAGTACCTGGCAGTAGGTGGCAGCACAATGCACCAATATGAAAAGCATATATTTTTGGGCGTGTGCGGATACTTTTGATCACGTAGTGTATCTATGTGATTTCCATATAATTTGACAACTATTACTGGTTTTAATAGTTTTTCTTCAGTCTGCTCATTTTCATCAGCAACCACCCTCATGTAGGTATTTTTGGATAAAGATTATGAACTTTTCTATGCATGGGCCTAAGATTGTAGTGTCATCTCCTGGATTTTGGCCCCAGTTCCAAGATATTCCACATTTTATGCTATCCTGATAGTACAATCCCCATGTAGCACGTTACTCAATTATTGGTTCTACATGCATTTATACGCATTTCATTATTAGTATCGTTATCTATGTTCAATATCGATAGTTTAGACTGTGTGCTATTCCTTCTATGCTCTATGAACGATATTTGATTGTTACCTACTTAGTTTCCCCCTTTCTAGCAAAGTTGTTAGAAAAAAAAAAAAAAAAAAACTTTCATTATTAGTATTAACCGGTTCTCTATGTAGACATTTGCATTACGTACTTTATTTACTGTGTTTAACTCTTCCATGCAGCTTAATAAATAACTAACAGTTGTCCATCCTCTGCACCAAATTTCCTTTCTTGCATGACGTGGTAATATGCGTACTAATATCTTCACTGGGCTGATCCTCATATTGAGTTTTCTAAATAGTTAGAAATTGTTAAATGTCATTCAATGTACTTCTTATACCTGTACAAAAACCATTATAGTACTTAACATATAGCAATTCTTGTATTAACTTCTCTTGCATCCTAGGTGACTGATATTTCCTTTTCAATTTTTTATTCTCTTTGAGTCCTCCCATTTCTTACGCAATGATCACGAGAGTACCATTAAAAAATACATATGATGTACTGCGCCGTCAGGCCTGAATTTAGGAAACTGATTCAATAAGTCCATGCCCTTTCCTAATTGAAATTCTTGTAACCAATCACTTGCTACCCTAGTATTGCTTGTAACTGATATTTTTTCAAGTTCGTGTTTTGTCCTTTCCAATTCCTCCAACAATTTTTAAATTCATTTTGGCTTCCTACTGTATCACCCACAGAATTAGGTGTAGTGTTCGCAGAATCTAGTTTTTCTTGTACTTTTACTTCCACAAACTCTTGTAGTCGTTCTTCTAAACTAGTCCATTTGTGTTACTAGTAATATTAACCAATCCTCTACTTTGTCCAACACTCCTACTCAGTTTCGTGTACCTCATATTTGGATATGTACATCTTTGAGTTCCCGAGTGACTACTTCCTCTATATTTTTTATTTTATTGTCTACCTCTTTACAGCTGTAAATCCTTAGCTAACCTTGCATATTTATGCTAGAAGTTAAATCTGTCTTAGTGGTTTCAATGCTACTTTTTGTTCTCCCCATTCCTCACCCCCTTCCGCCCATGTCGTTTCAATTCACTGTTCTCCTCTTAATTTCTATAACTGTTCTCCTTCAGCTTTAATGCTATTTGACAACTCGTCCAATTTGTTTAAAAATTTTTGACATTCCGTTCTCGATTTTTAACGAGGTGTTCGGCATACAATAATAGTAACAGTAATATCTACCCTTACACACAATGAAAACCTATTCTCCTCATTTAGGGCCCAATGTAAAGAATCAGTAAAACATATCACCCACACTTCATAAATGGATTACCTAAGAGAAAAGAAAAAAAAAGAAAGAGTTAGAGAGGGGTGGGGGTGAGAGGGAGAAGAAAAATCTTGGGACTGATAACAGTTATCATAACTGGGCACATTGTGCAATGCTGCTGCATCACGTGTGACCGACACTACGTCTTGAGTAGCTGCTATGCAGTGGTCACGTAATCAGCTAATGGGCCACTGTGTGGATCTGCTACCACAGAGATATTCTCGTAGATCGCTGCTACATGCTTAGGTGCAGAAGCAATACATCAAAATCTTCCATTTTGTAAACCTTCTGTTCCTCCATTCATCTGTTTATTCAATATTTGTTGCTGACCTTTTTGCAATGGTCAACTAATCTCATTTATTGCCTTTTGTTGGGCTAAACCACATTTATTTGGTTTTTTCCAAGTCACCAAATAATTACTTCTTGAATGTAACAATTGTAGTGGGCAACATTAAAATGTGTGTTCACCTTTATCTATCTTATTGTTTACTTCAGTTGCTCTAGGCAATGCCATATATCCCTCCATTAATTCTTGAAAATTCCTTTTTATATACCAAAAGCTCTCTTATTTCAGCACTTCTTATTCATGTCCTGTACGGTCACAAGATGAGGTGTAATGACTCGTCCTGTCATGGTCGCCAAATGAACTGAAATAAAAGGGTCTCTTGTACAAATGGCTCTGAGCACTATGTGACTTAACATCTGAGGTCATCAGTCGGGTCTCTTGTCATGGGTTAAAACTAAACCAACAATTTCATTAGCAATTTGTCACCTTGATTGTTCATAAACACTTATACTTGATTTACAGTCGCCTTCTCGAGTTTTCTTGATGTAGTGGACCTGCTATGCAGTGCTACTAATTGTGACCTGGGACTTCGTTTCCTACTGCAGAGGGATAAGGGCGCCAAGAGAGCTCACACATATCTTCCGCATTTGATTCTTCTTGTATTCAGCATTTATCATGGTAGGTGATGAATCTCTTATTATTAGAACAACATGTCTTAAGTGAATCATAGATTGGAACAAAAGAGAGTGACTTTTCTTCCCTGCTTCTATCAACTGTTTCTGTCGGCGTTCGCACTGTCAGCAGAGGTAATGTCTCTCTGCCTTCCAGAGCACCGCCAAGCTGCAGCACCTGAGTGTAAATGCATCTATGCATCTCCAAAGCATGTTGAGACTCTCGACAGCATTGTCACTGTTCTATGTTGACACTTCTCTCATCTCTGCACAAACCAAAATTCAAGTGCGCACAGTGGAAATTCTCTAGTATTTACTTAAAATATGATTTTTCACTCTCACTAACATTTTTTGTTGGCCTAAGAATATAATAGTGGAACATGCTACTCTGAAGTATCTCATGTTACAGAACTGTGTGTGTGTGTGTGTGTGTGTGTGTGTGTGTGTGTGTGTGTGTTTTCTACATTTGAAAGAGGACTGTCCAATATCTTAGTATACTTTCAAATATACCTCTCTAATTTTATTCCGTCCTGGATTTTCCACTGTTGGATTTTTTAATATGCCTTCCATACCCTGTTTAAACCCTTAGCATAGGTGTCTACAGCAAGGAGGGGGAGGCGGTGTTACTGGGGGGGAATCTGGAGTACAGAGTTTTCATTTATTACAGAATTTTCATACACTTCTAGATGTGATTTTCCCTATTTCCACTAAAACTCTTGTTTGGCCAATTGTATCATTAAGTGGTTGATCAAAATAGTGTCACATCCATGATCATTTTAGTAATTGAAGCTGACCCACTCATGTATACAAAAAAAACAAGCAATTTTAGAATCCCCCCCTCTTTTCCGATAAAATTTCTGCAGCTGCCCACAGCCTCTGAGGGTTGATTTTTCCAAAATACAGGGTGTCCCACACAAAACCGGTACCTCTCATGTGCGAGATTCAAGTAACAATGAACAAACTAAGGGAAAAAAAGATTTTAGTAACATTAAAAAAACATGTAGTTTCCTGTTTCTAAGAGATGCTGGAAGTTGTGACCATGGGCATTCAGGCGTCACCGACTTTGTGTGATGATATTACCAGCAACCCGCTGTAATTCTGCAGGTGTGATGTTGTTAATTTTTCTAGAAATGTTTCATCAAGACCATATATTGTGCAAGTATTATCAGCATACACTTTGCTTTGTACTGTGCTCCATGAATTAAAACAAGCAAAAAATATACCTATTCAAAAAAGCAGATAAAAATTCACTTGACACCTTCCTGAGAGACAATCTCCATTCATTCCAAATTATTAATATAAGTGTAGACCAGATGTGGCTTGAATTCAAAGAAATAGTATCGGCAGCAATTGAGAGATTTATACCAAGTAAATTAACAAACAACAGAGCTAATCCTCCTAGGCACACAAAATGGCTTAGAACACTGTTGCAGAAACAATGAAACAACCATGCCAAATTTAAAGAGACACAAAGTCCCCAGGAATGGCGATCTTTTACAGAAGCTTGAACTTTAGTGTGGAATTCAATGCGAGATGCATATAACACTTTCCACAACAAAACTTTGTCTCGAAATCTGGCAGAAAATCCAAAGAGATTCTTGTCGTATATGAAGTATCTTAGTGGCAAGAAACAATCGATGCCTTCTCTGTGTGATTCCAATGGAGATACTATCGAAGACAGTGCTGCCAAAGCAGAGTTACTAAACACAGCCTTCCGAAATGCCTTCACAATAGAAGACAAAGTAAATATTCCAGAATTCGAATTTAGAACATCTGCCAACATGAGTAATGTAGAAGTAAATATCCTTAGAGTAGTGAAGCAATTTAAATCACTTAATAAAATCAAGTCTTATGGTCCAGATTGTATACCAATTAAGTTCCTTTTGGAGTACGCTGATGCATTAGCTCCATGCTTTACATTCGTATACAACCATTCGCTCGATGAAAGAACCGTACCCAAAGACTGGAAAGTTGTACAGGTCACACCAATATTCAAGAAAGGTAGGAGGAGTAATCCACTAAATTACAAGCCCATATCATTAACGTCGATATGCAGCAGGATTTTGGAACATATATTGTGTTCAAACATTATGAATTACCTCGAAGAAAACTATCTATTGATACACAGTCAACATGGGTTTAGAAAACATCGTTACTGTGAAACACAACTAGCTCTTTATTCACATGAAGTGTTGAGTGCTCTTGACAAGGGATTTCAGATCCATATCGTATTTTTGGATTTCTGGAAGGCTTTTGACACTGTACCACACAAGCGGTTTGTAGTGAAATTGCATGCTGATGGAGTATCGTCTCAGTTACGTGACTGGATTTGTGATTTTCTGTCAGAGGTCACAGTTCGTAATAATTTACAGAAAGTCATCGAGTAAAACAGAAGTGATTTCTGGCGTTCCCTGAGGTAGTGTTATAGGCCCTTTTCCTGTTCCTTATCTATATAAATGATTTGGGACACTATCTGAGCAGCCATCTAAGGTTTTTTTTGCAGATGACGCTGTCATTTATCGACTAATAAAGTCATCTGAGGATCAAAACAAATTGCAAAACAATTTAGAAGAG
This sequence comes from Schistocerca cancellata, assembly GCF_023864275.1. Lineage (NCBI taxonomy): Eukaryota > Metazoa > Arthropoda > Insecta > Orthoptera > Acrididae > Schistocerca > Schistocerca cancellata. The sequence goes on along the minus strand of NC_064631.1, from coordinate 286,157,267 downwards.
ATATCTGAATGGTGCGAAAACTGGCAGTTGACCCTAAATAACTAAAAGTGTGAGGTCATCAACATGAGTGCTAAAAGGAATTTGTTAAACTTCGGTTACACGATAAATCAGTCTAATCTAAAAGCCGTAAATTCAACTAAATACCTAGGTATTACAATTACGAACAACTTAAATTGGAAGGAACGCACAGAAAACGTGAGAAAGGCTAACCAAAGACGGCATTTTATTGGCAGGACACTAAGAAAATGTGACAGATCTACTAAGGAGACTGCCTACACTATGCTTGTCCGTCCGCTTTTAGAATATTGCTGGGCAGTGTGGGATCCTTATAAGATAGGACTGACGGAGTACATTGAAAAAGTTCAAAGAAAGGCAGCACATTTTGTATTATAGGAAATATGGGAGTGTGTCATAGAAATGGTACAGGATTTGGGCTGGACATCATTTTAAAAAAGGCGTTTTTTTTGTTGCGACAGAATCTTTTCACGAAATTCCAATCACCAACTTTCTCCTCCAAATGCGAAAATATTTAGTTGACACTGACCTACTTATGGAGAAATGATCACCATGATAAAATAAGGGAAATCAGAGCTCATACGGAAAGTTCTTTCCTTGCACTATACGAGATTGGAATAATAGAGAATTGTGAAGGTGGTTCAATGAACCCTCTGCCAGGAACTTAAATGTGATTCACAGAGTATCCATGTAGATGTAGATGAACACGATATTACATCAGGGTCCTTGGGAGCCAGAGGGCTCTACTGACAAGTCTGTCTTCAGGGAACACGTTGGTGATGTGGGGCATACTTTGGTTGGATGTGTGAGCAGTTGCTCCATCTTGCTGGTGTACTGCATACAGCTTTTCTGCATTTGTTAATTGTTCACCGAAAGCGTCAAAGATCTTTAGATTTGTAGCACTGTGTAAGGTGTATTTGAAAAATGCAGCACCAATAATGTCCTTGCTGGGAAATGCACACCAAACAATTATCTTCTCTGACTGGAAAGGTCCTTCATGCAGAATATTTGGGTTGTCCTGCATCTAATAAATGCAGTTCTGGGAGTTTACATAAACTGACAAACGAAACCAGGCCTCATCGGACATCATCAAGTAAAACAAATGGTCGAAATAACCGTTAGCAATTGATGTTAACAGCTAGTTACAAAAATGAACCTTTTTTTCCTGATCCTCAAATTTCAACTCTTGCCCCATGCTCACATGATATGCTTTTAATTTCATACCTTTTAGTACACGATGCCACAATGTACGAGATACACCAACCTGCTGTGATAACCTCCATACTGACTTGCAGGGACTTCTTGTACTGTCTGCATTTTCAGGGGTCCTCAGTGTTGGCCACCTATTCATCTGGACATTCTGAACTGTTCATACAGATTAGATTAGATTAGTACTTGTTCCATAGATCATGAATATGACACTTTGTAATGATGTGGAATGTGTCAGGTTAATAAAAGGTGTCTATTAAAGATATTATATTACACAAAATATGACATGACCCTACATTACTTGTACAAGTCTTGGATACTGCTAGTCGTGGACATTCTGAACTGTTCATACAGCCCTCCATTACTTATACAAGTCTTGGACACTGCTGGTCGTGGAAAGTTTCCTACCCGGATCCTTTGCTTGAAACATTTCTTCACATTCCTTGTCACCTGTCTTGTAACACTCTACAACACCAATTCGCTGTTCTAATGCAAACTGCTCCATTTCTGTAACAACTCAGTAATACGAGCTTCTCACAACAACTGATGCAAGAACACACAGCTGCACTCAACTTTCTGATTAAATGCAGCAAAGTCACCTTTTGAGACAGTGTTGCCACTTCATAAGCAATTCGACCAGTAGAAATGATTAACCAGAATGTGAGGCATAATGATTTTATGTGGGACATCCTGTACTTTCCAACTGGGCATCTACGTTATACAGGGTGGTCAGAAAGTCTAAACTTGTACAAGTGTTGCAGGGTATGTTGTGCTGAGAGATAACTGTCAAGAAAAAAATTCAATACATTGCTCAGTTTCCGAATTAATTGGCATTGAAAGTTAGTCAATCAGGCCATTGTGTGAGCAAATTCAAGCGGCCTGCCACAGACAGTCTCACCACATGTTTTTGTTTGGTTTCCTAAAACCAAATAAGGTAGTGAAACAAAAATTGGATGTGGGATGGTAGAAAGGATCAAACCTGAGCCGCAGTCTGAGCACTGTCCCATTTTATCACCTACACTACGCGAACAACGGACACAAATCGCATCTGGCTGGCAGCTTGAATTTGGACGTGCAACAGCCTCAGTGGCTAACTTCATGTTAATTAACTCAGAAACGGCACAACATATTGAATTTTTTAAACATTTATTTCTCAGTGTAACCAACTTTGCAACACCCTTAAAAGCTTTCAGACTGTTTCTGACCATTCTGTAGATTAGATGTTCCTTCAAAATTTTGTGTTTCTAGGAGCAATAGTTTACTAATTGACTTCAATATGAACGTAACTCTGAAACCTCATCTGCCCATTAGGTTTTGAATTTTGAGAAAAACTTCATTAATGGACACCTACGTGACACACTGAATCTTCCCTCCAAATTACATGTATCTAGGACCAATTATACAGGTTGCATGATGTTACATCAGACAGTTTCATATATTACTGTGCCTTGTAGGTCTTCCCTATCACCTCCTATACATGTAATAGAAGTGCACTGTCACCCTCATCTTCAATGTAACAACTTAGGCTGTCATCAATCCGAAGACTGGTTTGAACACCACAGTGATTTACTTGGCGTGGTGCAGTTGCCTTTTTCTGACCTATGAACTGACTTACCCAGACATGGGAGGGCCTAGCATTTCAAATGTGTGTGTGTGTGTGTGTGTGTGTGTGTGTGTGTGTGCACGCGCGCGAGTGAATTCCTAAGGGACCAAATGCTTAGCATTTAATGTGGACTCTGAACCAAAGTACAACTCAGCATTTTTTTACAACAGACATTAGTAGAAGTGATGCACTTTACCAATGAGCCATGGTAACAGCTTATCATATATCAAATTGCAACTGTTACATGTAGTACTTAAATCAATTCTTTCCTGCAACACTGTGATGCAACACTTTTATATACTTACACTGATTGAAAATTAACTTTTCCACTGTGTGTCAATTAAAAAAAAACTGAATACAAAATGACAATATTCCACAAATTAGATCAAAATTTTCATTAAAATTTTACTTATTAAGCAATCAGTGTCTTTCCACTGTAAGAGATCTCTCTTAACTTCATGAAAAACTTTGAATTCCAGCAGAAACAAATTAATCCATGAAGCACTATCTTCTGCACACAACCTAACAGTGCAAACAAATTTACAGTGCCCCAAGTCTCTTCTTGGATGCCATAAATGCCCTTCATCGGTACTTAGAACAATACTGTCCAGTCGCATTAATGTGATCACCTGTCAAAAGCTTGAATAACCATCTTTTGCAGCACAGACCGCTGCCAGACATGCAGGAAGAGTGTCAGTGAAGTATTGGAAGATACCGACAGGGATGTGGAGCTATGCTGACTCCAGTACCATGGTCAGCTGCACTAGGTTTCTTGGTTGAGGAGCCATGGTGTGTTCGATCCAATGGAGTTGTTCCCAAAGATTGTCAATCTGAACAATTTGGTGGTTAGGGGAGTATCGTGAATTCGTCATGGAGCTCTTTGAACCACACATTATCCTGCTGGTAGATGCCACTGTACTCTGGACTGGGCCCTACTGATGATTGTTGCAGAATGTTTGCTTTCAAATATTTCACACAGTATACACCAACAGCCATCTTTCCAATGGAGCATAAAACATGATTCATCAGAAAAGGCCACATGTGCCACTCATTGGACATCCACCTGCAGTATTTGCATGAGAATTCCAACCTTTGTTGCTGATGAACAGCAATCAGCAAGGTTGCACGAAACAGGCACCTGCTGTGGAAACACATACGCAGCAACGTGGAGATATTTCTGGTCAGATGAACAGTTGTGTCAGCCATCTATGGCCCACACCACAGCTGTATAGGCACTGGTTTAGGATAGTGCCATTTTGCCACGCTCAGCACACTTTAACCATGGCAGCACATGAACTTAGCAGTTTATGAAATGCCTATCCTTGGCCCAAAAGCCCATGATCTTAACCTTCTGGATGTTGAGATAAATAGCTATTTCCACATTACAATAACTGCACTGCTTTCCGAGTCCATCCGACACATTTTATATATCCTCCACTGCTAGTACTGCCAACTGCTGCCTGGGAGTGGTTACCACAAGTTGACATCAAACCTAGGTGGTGGTCACATTAATGTGACTAGACTGTATATGTACAACAGAATGATATGTTTGTTGTTAAGAAGGCATCTACTAAATTACTGATGAAATAATTAAGGATGCATCCACTTATATGTTGGGGATCTTGTGTGATTTCCAGCAAAATGGCATCCACAATCAGCTATTAAAAGTGCATATATGCAATTACCTGAGAAAATTATCTTGCAATCCAGCTCAATAAAAGTATTGCCACCAATGTTGTACTGACTGACACCTACACTTATAAATGAAATGAGAATAGTCAGGAATGAACACACTTTTTCCCAATAACCTCCGATTACCATGTCAAAGTGAAACAACTATCATTATTTATATGAATGCAGTAACTACAAGAGAGAGTAAAAAAATTATTGATGCCTGACTGCCATTGTAAGAACTGAGGGACACGAAGGGGAGGTGGTGGTTGAGAAGGGAGTGACACAGGATTATAGCCTCTCCCCAATATTGTTCAACATACACATTGAGCAAGCCATAAAGGAAGCCAAGGTGAAGATAGGAAAGAGAATTGAAGTTCAGGAAGAATAAATAAGAATGTTAATGTTTGCTGATAACATTGTAATTATATCAGAAATAGCAAATGATTTGGAGCAGCAGTTGAACACAATTTGTAGTGTCTTGAAAAGAAATTATAAGACAAATATCAAAATAATAATATAAAGGTAATGGAATGCAGTTGAATTTAATCAGGTAATGCTGAGGGTATTAGATTAGGAAATGAGACACTAAAAGTAGTTACTGTGTTTCGCTATTTGGGCAGCAAAATAACTAGTGACAGATGAGAGAGGAAGATGAAAGAAAGACAAATTTGTTAACATCTAATATTAATTTAAGTGTCAGGTAGCCTTTCCTGATGTTACTTGTATGGAACTGATATGTGGACAATAGTCAGTTCAGACACAAAAAGAACAGAGATTTTCAAAATATGATGCTACAGAAAAATGCTAAAGATTACATGTGTAAATCTAATAACTAATGAGAAGGTCCTGAATAACACTGGAGAGAAGAGAAGTTTAAGACACAGGTTGATTAAAAGAAAGGACCGATTAATAGAACACAACCTAAACTATCATGGAATGGTCAATCTGGATTCATGACATACCAAGACATGTTCACTGCTCCTCTGTACTGCATGGAACGATCAACAATAGTAACACCCGAAAAGTAGCTACTATTGTAAAGTAAACTATAATTTATAAAGGAAACTGAATATGCAGCCTTTTAAGCAAATGTAATTCAGGTACTGGTTGTTCACAACATGTACACAAAAAGAGATACAAGTCACACAAAGGATTTGAAATTCTCACATTTAATGTGATGAAATGAGTTATGAAATTAAATGTACCATAATTTTTCTGTAACATAATACTTGCATATAACAAACAAATAATTACAAATTTTATGAGGCAATTCTCTCTCTCTCTCTCTCTCTCTCTCTCTCTCTCTCTCTCTATCGCGCGCGCGCACACACACACACACACACACACACACACACACACACACACACACATTTATTTATTCATCGAGTCACGGTAAAAAAACAAATTACAACTCATAAAATAAGTCTCCTATTGAGTTATTCCTGGAATACTGTAATTGACATTAATACTAAAAAAACTGACAGATAACTAAATGATTTATAAAATAACTTCATTAAGACTGTTTAACATTTCAAGCACTTTGTAACAACTGATAACAGTTACATTTTAAATTGCAGTACAGTCAATGAGGAATGTTGAAAAATATTTACAGTGTTATAGTCTCTTTAAATACAAAACAGGCAAAAGTTTGATCTAATTATCAATTACAATAAATATACATACAGGAGTGTGATTTTTAATCCCATTCTTATCTGTACATCATTACATCAGGACTTTGGTACATACACATATAGGCATCACATAACAAGCGTTTTGCATGTTCAGGTAGAAGGCGATCGTCTTTTATTTCTTGAAGTGAACGTGTCCCTTCATCAGACAACCAGTATGGAAGTTTTGGACAAAGAACCATTTCAGGAATATTATACCCATTTTGTTCACCTGCAAGAAAATGGTAGCATACACAAATAAAAACGAAGAACAAATAAGACTCGGAGCTGTTTTCTCCAACTGCAAAAAGTGCACAGACACTACACAGGTTCATTCATTCACCATCCTTAGTGAAAGAAATATGAGAGCAAGCACAGGTATATAGAGTAATTACTGGCCTATATTTGTATTCTCATCAGTAAGTTCTGGTTAAAACTAAATGTTTAAAACTATTTACGGAGTCAAAAGAGAACAATTTCTACCTGGCAACAAAAGCAGACAGGATCTAAAATACAAACTAGCAATACCAAGAGCAACATTTCTGAAAAAGAGAAAATTGTTAACAAAGAACACAAATTTAATGTTAGGAACTCTTTTCTGGAGGTATTTTCCTTCAGTGTAACTTTTTACAAAAGTGAAATGTGGGTGATAGTTTAAATATTTAGATAATAGAATTTTCTAAAATGTGGTGTTACAGAAGACAGTTTAAGATTAGATGGACAGATCGAATAAATAATGGGGAGCTACTGAATCAAATTGTGGATAAAACAAATTAATGGACAACTTGTCTGAAAGAAGAAATCAGCTGGTAGGACACATCCTGAAGCATCAAGGAATTGTGAGTTTGGTAATGGAGGAAAGCATGTGGTGTAAAAACCTCTCAGGGAGAGACCAATATTTGACTACAAGCAATTTCAAACATAGCAAGTTGTGTGGCTGTACAGAGATGAAGCGGCTTGCGCAGAATGGACTAGTGTGGAGAGCTGCACTAAACCGGTCTTCAGACTGAAGACCACACCAATTGCTTGATGCTATCTGCCAGAGAATGACACCCCCGCCCCCCTTCTGCTGAGGTAAATTTTTTTTGACATTGTGGCTTGTGAAGTCAATGCTATATTATCAACAGTGCCATCGTAATGATGACATGTCTTTTGGTTTAATTTATGTTCGCTTCACCTTACATTAAGCTGAATGCCAACTTCATGAACCATTCAGCACACCACTTTACTTCTGCACGCATGCAAATCATATTTTTGTGCTGAACGAATTGGGGGAGGGAGGCTGGCAGTGCTTTCATATCAATCTTCGTGTGATAAGCTCACGTAAGCTACCTCCCACAAAACCTAGGGTCTAACTTCCAAAAAATGTTATCAATGTCAAGCATAATTCCAAAAAACTAACTTATAATATGCGAAAATTTAGGTTCAACAGAAAAAAGGAACAATTAGCACCCATAAAAAAAATCAGACATAGGTTAAAAACTTGCTCTCGATCCTCAACTGTTAAAAAATGATAAATTCAAAAGAATTATATCACTCTCTGAAGATAAAATTGTGACAAACCCATTTTTGTAAACTATCATTTTGTTTCCTTAACTCTTAAGGAAACTGATACCATCTCCTTTTGTGATGATGAAGCACACAGGCACTTGTTTTACTATTCTACTTTACTAACAGCTTGGTCTACAGCTGAGTAATCGCTCAAGACAGGGTGCTGCAGTGCCTGCATGTACTTTATCTCCCTGCGATCTTAGTTATTTTTTTGCCAATAGATTTTTATTTACTTTCAGATTTAGCTGTGATCAACTTTTTGGCGTTGCAGATTCTATAAACAGTAATATATTTTCACACTAGGTATTTGAAATGGTTAAAAAAAGTTGTGACTTCCTGTATAAACATCTGCAATACAGGTTGGCACAAATGACATAGAAATTCATTAGCAATCGTACAATATACTTGAGTTCAGATAGTTTATCTACAGTGATTGCCATCGACCGAAAAGCATACATCACTGACAGAGGGTGGGGATAGTGGTGGGGACATGACCACTGTCTCTGACTGCTAGGTCTGGCGCCAGCAGCCAGAGACAGTGGTTACGTGTGTGCAAACTGTGTTCATTCTATTTCCGAAGGAGGCCTTCTGGCTGAAAGCTCGCATGTTTGGTAGTCTTTTTGCTGTACCTGTCTGCAACTCAACATCTCACTAAATGGTGAGTAACAATATATCATTTTTCATAATATTATCGTTATTCCATCCTGAATTATCCACTGTTTCATTTCAACATAACTAGTTTAAAATCTAGATCCATTGCCAGACACAAATGAGAATTTTTCACAGAAATTTCACATTTTTGTCGTATAATATAAGATGGACATGGATATGTTTGTATGGTTGCACAACAGCAAGTTCTTTAGTGCCCATGCGAAAACTGACTGACAAGAGTGTAGTAAAATACACAAAACAGGAAGATGAAACACAAGTAACAAAAATAGGAAAACTGAGGGTACCCGCAAAAAGCCAGAGAAGAAAGTGGCCGCCAGCTGAACCTCCACAAAGCCGCACGCCTGGTCCTGACTGCAGAGCGGCATTTGGCACTCCACCAAAGGACAGGTTGCCTCTACTGTTCTCCGTGGACTGTGGAATGGATGCTGCAGCAGCGTGGTGGATCATTTTGGTAATATGATCCACCTATGCCTCGACATACGCATAATGTTCGAACTGGGCCAACACTATAAAGTGTCCCGTCAGCTTTACCGAGCACCAATCGCGGTGGTTTCATTTTGGGTTCCACCCCATCTGGTAGGTGAATCCAGATCGCAAAGTGATCACTTCTATGCAAGTCATCAACCACTTCCCATTGAGGAGAGTGAGTAAGAGCTAGAGAGCAAAGTGAGAAATCAGTGGTAGAGAATGACCCAGCTGCTGTGCAGAAGTAAGTGCTCTGTCCCGCATTTAGCAAGTATGCACATGATGACATGAGAAGCCTCTCAATGGCTCTACCCCTGGGGCAGGTAGTTGCAGAGCCCCAAAGCACATTGTGTGCATTAAACTCATCACAGAGGATGAAAAGGGGGGGGGGGGGGCTGTGTAATAAGGTCAGTTAGGGACTCTTCATCAAGTGCATCATGTGGGGCAAGTAAAGGGAACATATTGTCAATGGATGACGCACGTGCACTGATACATTAACTCCTCGTAAAGTCGTGAGGGGGGCGAGGAGCGGTAGTCGATGCTGATGAAAATAACTACGCCTCCTCCAGCTCTCTCACCACTCATGTCGTCCTTTTAGTGGTGTACATAGTTTCGTAGCTCAGGGGTCTACGACTGATGGAAATGAGACTCTTGGAGACCCAGACACATTGGTGTACCCTGAGATAAGAGACGGAGTTTCTACACATGAATCCCACACCCCTGCAAGTTCCATATAGGATGGGAGCCATTTCATCAATGTGGCTTTAATTTACCCCTATCTTTGCACCGTGGAGGTGAAGCACTTGTAGAGCATGGGGGAGTGGAGGGGCTGCCTGGATCCAAGGCCTCTAACTCCATGATGTCCTCCTCATCAGTCAGACATGAAAGAATGATAAGGCCTCTAACTCCATGATGTCCTCCTCATCAGTCAGACATGAAAGAATGATGTCTGACGGAGCTCAGGACAGCTTTTGACCCAAATGTTGTGAACCTTTCCCTGCACCCTGTCCCTTGAGGAGGAGGGAGAAAGATGGCATTGGGAGGCACTCTACTTCTTGTGTGCCTTCTTGACAGTCACTACGGAACTGTTGGTGGTCTTTTCTGTGGCGGCTGCTTTATCCTTACTCATTTTGCCTGGGCTTGTACAAGTGCAAGTAAAGGTGCTGGGGGTGGAGGGTTGTACACTGGACGACATCTGCGTCAATGTGTTGACCTTAGGAACAGGTTTCTGTGCGATGGAAGTATAAGAAATGGTAAACACAAGAGATTTCGTCAGCTTATATTCCTTTTTGGCTTCTGCATAGGAGATTTAGTTTCTGGATTTTTCGCTCCTCTGCAAGAACAGGACTGTCTCAGCTCCAGGCGGTGTGGTTCCTAGAGCAGTTAACGCACACTGCTGGAGGTGGACAGTCAATCCCAGCTTCATGGGCTGCCATTCCATATTTCCCACAGGTTGCTTCATCCCCACAACTCAGCATTGTGTGACCAAAATGATGGAAATGTGTAGACCGCATAAAGTTAGGTACATAAGATCTAACCCTAAGTCGGAGGAAACCTGCCATGATGTGGTCAGGCAATGTTGAAGAATTAAAGGTCACAATGAAGATGGTGGTCTTCTCAATTTCTCCATTATTCCTACACATCCTTTGCTCTACGTTCACTATCAACGGTAATGCCCTTTACTGTTTAATTTTGGCTATGTCAATGTCCATAATGTCATGGCATGTGAGCATAACCTTGCTAGAGTTAAGGAAGTTGTGCAATTCAACAGTTACATCACATACACCCAATTTTTCGGTCTTTGTAAGTAGTTCCGCCTGCTTTTCCCTGTTAAGTCTTGACTAGTAAGGAACTGTTCTGCAGCAGTTTAATAGACTTCAGGCTTCCAGCAAGTCCTTCCAAGCCTTTATGGATATAGAAAAAGGACACTTTTTCAAATGTCACTTCCTTCCTGTTAATGACCAAAAATACATTTTGATTTATGAATCCTTGAGCCCTGTTACTATAATTCAACTGATGCAGGTTACCAGGAGGGCTAGCCTCCCTCATTTGTTTGGAGGATCGGGTGTGAATACTCCCAGGTGGAACACCCTTCCCACAGGGAGGAGGAGATGATGATTTCAAGAGTTCCATCTCGGTCCCACAAGCAGCTAGGAAAAAAAAAGCCCACTCAGACAGAGCCCTGCATACCTGAGTAAACCTTATAAGAGGGTTGGAACTTAAATAGTGGCAACAATTTATTCACAACCGATACAAAAGAGTTACATGTTTGCACCTGTTACTGTCCTTCAAAGCAGTCACCAGCATTGTGTAGAACCCATTGCCAGTGACGTGGAAGGCGTAGTATACTGTTAGCAGAGCCTGTTCTGTTGATGGTGTGAATGGACCACTCTAAAGGGATTCTCGTGTATGACTCTAATGGTGTTATCCTAACGCCTTCAGCCATTGGTCACTGAAAATTGGCTGTCGACAGGGTATCTCCCATTTCCATCATACCTCACAACAATGCTTCCGACATTGCTCTGTGTTACATTTAACAGCGTTTGTGAAGTGAGCCATCATGTTTGTGTATCACCTGATGTATGGACAGTCGTGCAGCCAGGCCATAGAGTACACAATCATACTCCACAGTCAGGGCTCAGGAGGCAAGGGGTGACAGAGCAGATCACGCATGTGCTGAACACATGAAATTGGGGTGTGTGGCGGGCTGCCTATACTGTGTGTGTCTGCCCATGTGTGAGCTGAAGGGAAGCTTGCAGGTATGTGTGTCCAGTGGGATAGCTTTGCAACAGCCTGCTGTAGAGGTGTTTCATTACTGTGCCATCCTGTTCTTTGATACACCAGTCAAATTACTGACTGGCTGTTGCAAAGCTATCCAACTGGACACACATACCTGCAAGCTCCCCTTCAGCTCACACATGGGCAGACACAGACAGTGTAGGCAGCCCACCACACAGCATAATTTAATGTGTTCAGCATATGCATGATCTGCTCTGTCACTCCTTGCCTCCTGAGCTTTGCCTGTGGAGTATGATTGTGTACGCTATGGCCTGGCTGCACCTGTCCATACGTCAGGCGACACACAAACATGACGACTCACTTCACAAACGCTGTTAGGTGTAACACAGAACAATGTTGGAAGCGGTGTTGTGAGGTATGATGGAAATGGGAGATGTCCTGTCGATAGCCAATTTTCAGTGACCAATGACAAGGTGCGACAGATGATTTGTTTTATAGCGCTTAATTTAAGCTCATTCACACTCTAACCACAACCTCGCGATAGGTAATATACCTGAGAAAACGGTCATCAACAATTGCTTTGTTCACGACATTTAAGGCTAACCTCCAAGAGCAAACTAAAGACAAAGGTTTCATAATGTGTTTGTTTGCGTAGCAATTTTCTGCAGCAAAAGTTCAGTTTTAGCGGTAACCGTAAGTTCTCGCTGTCACTGTTTACCTGAAAGTATCCTCACACTCGCTACACGGGGTGCCGCGTTATGAACCGTTGAGCACGCCTAGCTGGCACTTGATTGTATATTATAGGCAACACGAGTGGATTCCAATCGAAAAAAGAATGATACGAAGATTTGGGATCCAAAGACATGAAGAAAGAAAGCCGGACAAGAAATCGGAAGTGAACTAATTGTTGTGGTAGTTTGGCAACGGCGAAGGGTTCAGGCGTGACATTGAGCACTGTGTTTGGAAGAAAACAGCTGTAACGTGTGAAGTGTCAACTATCATGTGATTTTAATCAGTCTATAGTTGTTTATATAACAACTTATAGGGGTTTTATTTTTCTCCTAGTATTTATAATATTGTGGCAAAAATTAGGTACACACATTCCATATCCTATAAATTTGCATCAATGAGTAAATATATCCCCCCCCCCCTTTCCCCCAGCATGACTTCAGGCATCGTCTTATTCTGGCCAAGTCCATGTGAAATCAACCGATGGTCTGGTTATTTATATGTAAAAGATTTTTCAGAATTTGATAATTTTTGTACATTGGTGGTAGTAGTTTTTTTGCTTAGAAAAGTCCAAAATTAATTTTTTTGCACCTTTTGTTTTTGAGTTATTAACTTCTTAAGTGTCCAAAGCTGCATGGCTTTGTCACTTTCTGAAACCCATAGCCATGTCTCAAGAACTATTTGACTTACAGATCTACAATGCGTATCATTTTACTCAGTTCCTTATGAGCTTTAAAAAATGTACTACTTTAATATATTCATAAAAATGCTTAATTTATACAAATTTTGTTAATGTGTGTACCAATTTTCTTGAAAGTATTCCTGTGGGAACATATTAAAAGATATTTTATTTTACTGGTAAGTTCAGTAGCCAGCACGCAGTATGTAGGACTTCAGACTTATTACTAAGTTGCAATGGAAAACTTAAATGGCAAAATCCCAAAAAAGGCTTTTTTTTAAAGTGACTTCCAATTTATACAGCATTAGAATGTTAACTTTGAAAATACTTTAACAAACACCGTAACACGTTCTATACCTTCACTTCACAAATAAATTACTATTTGAATGCCTTGCAATTAGAAACTTTTTACTTGTGTTCAACAAGAAAAACATTACTGTAATTAAATTACAATCTTATTAGTCTAAGATTATAAACTGCAGTCTCCTTTTAAACAGCACAACCTAGACCTCTCAAGCACGACATGTAATCGTTATAACAACAGATTCTTTTCCAACATAATCTGTGAAACTCATCTCTTTATCTGAAGGTCTCTATATGAGTGGTTGTCAAACTTTTTTGATCAAAAACCAATACTGAAATCATGGGGCAGCACCTTGGGCCGCATATGTACCTATCTTATTATTAACAGATCATCTTCATAAATTGGTATGTTATGAGCTCCTGACAGACTAGCTATAGTAAAGGGGAGAAAAGTAAGTCATCTGCTCCCAAGTACTGATCTTTAAAAGTCAGCACCATTCGGAACACTTCCTATGGACTTTCCCTCGATTCTTACAAGTTAGTGGCGCCTTCCATCAATAATGCTCGAATTCAGTATGGTGTTGGCCCACCCTTAGCCTTGATGACAGCATCCACTCTTGCAGCAATACATTCAATCAGATGCTGGAAGATTTCTTGAGGAAAGGCAGCCCATTCTTCACGAAGTGCTGCACCGAGGAGAGGTATCAATGCGGGTCTGTGATGCCTGGCACGAAGTAGGTATGCCAAAACATCCCAAAGGTATTCTATAGGATGCAGGTCAGGACTCTGTGCAGGCCAGTACATTACAGGGATGTCATTGTCGTGTAACCACTCCATCACAGGCCGTGCATTATGATTGTGTTGAAAGATGCAATTGCCATCCCCGAATTATCTAAACCAAGCTGCACCAACATTGCCCCATATGGAATGTGCACACTGTTGACACCCATCAGCTGATCTGCAGACAGGTGCAGGTGTTACAGGCTACTTGCCGAACAGACATTCCGTGCATGCCCACATCACTTGGCCAACACCATCCACAGGCATTCGGCCTTGGCAGAAAAGCTGCGTCGGCTACGGTGCAGCTGCCTGACTGCCCACATATCAGTTACTTGCCCACCACGACACCCATAGGCACCTGGCTGCCTTCCAGCAGACACTCGATTGCTCCATGACATTTTCCGACATTAAGTTACCCTCCGCGATTCATGAATTTAATCATGATTAGAAAAAGAAAAAAGAAAACAAGCAAGTAGAACAGAACTATATTAATAAAATTTATCAAGGAGACATAAAATGTATCACACACTGTACTTTGAATAGTACCAACACTAAAATCCTTCAGTTACTTCAGAGACAAAACTTTTAAGGTTAGTTTATATGTGGTCTGTGCCTTATGTTAGCATAATTCCGAAAAATGATGGAGTGCTTGATCTTTATGTCTACTGAAATGTAAGTTAGTTTCTATTTACAACTATGGTTACGATTATACCACTCTTTCTTGATCATAACTTAGACCCAAGGACCCTCAATGGAGTTCCTTAATGGCGCCAAAATGTATTGGATGGTTCCACAAAACAAAGAATAATAGCATTTTTATGATACAGCTGACATTTTTAATCATGAACAAATGTTACAAAATTAAATGTATGTATGTACCTTTTCTATCAGCCATTGAGTCAAAGAAACACCAAGGAGCCTCAGATCCACTACCACACTTAACAAATGCTACGTAATGAGATGTTTCAATGCAAACAACCGCAAATAGTTCCATGTAAAGCCGGGGTATATGGCAGTGGTCTTGCAAAACAGAAAACTCCACAGGCACTGACAGTCGGCGCCACGCGTGATTATTTCTTCGTTGATGGCTATGGGCCTGTAAATACACAAAAATGTTTTGAACACACTGTTTACCAATTCAATGATAAACATAACCACACCTCATTGATAAGGATAGGAGAATAGGGAGAGTATCCACAGTTAATACTTTTGCAGACCCGAGTATTAAGGACAAATAACATCATTCTTTTCCGTGTCATGCAGGGGACACTCAATCCAGATACTGATAAATAAATTTATAAGTACTTTGAATTTACGAGAGACTGAATGGCTGGCCAGTATTTACCCTCAGGTGCTGAAACTCTACAACTGATACGGTTCAAAGTGAAAAACAACTCCTAACTTTTGGAACTAATAGTTTCTACCTGAGGTAACCAACACAAAGGTTAGAAAGGAGGGCAATGAACTCCAGGATGAGATTAAAATTTCAACTTATTGAAAAACTTGGCATATCTGCCTTTATAGCTTTTTTAAGAAAATTATCATATATTACGTATCTCAGTCACAGGGCACACAAGCAGTATGATAACCAATTTTGACTAATTACCAAATTATTGCTAGAAGATATTCGTATGTTACACAATAATTACCTCAGACATGTGCTTTATACTGCATGCATAAATGTATATATAATTTAGAAATGTGGGAAGGGGAGGGGATAGGACAACATGCAATAAAAATGGAAGTGTCTGTGTTCCACCAAACCTACAACAAATTATTTAATTGTTAACATTTTCAATCAATGATCTGATACATAGTTATCCAAACAATACACATTCAAAGAGCACACAAACACCAGTTTATCGCTGGTCGAATGTGGTCACAGAAACTGAAGCTACCCCTGATAATTACCATTTATCTCTGAACCATTACCCTTATTAATAAACACTAAATGTAGGAACAAAGCAATAAACAGTATTCTACTATTCACACAATTAATTCCTTCACAAGATTAATTACTGAGGAAGGTATTTAACAAACATTCACTAATTATATAGACAAGAAAGAGAGGAAACATTATAATATTTTAAATCTACCAAAACAAAATGCACTTCTGTTTTCTAAAAAAAAATCCTTGACTGACACTGTTTTCTACCAAAACAATAAAAAGAAAAGCTAAGCAATTTTTCGAAAAGTAATTTTCATTTTGGGGACTGTTGTGCCTGAATTACAAGAAATTCTGAGTATTTGATAAATATACAGCAAGAAGACAAACTTGAAAATATATGGATGCTACCATTGAAAATATTTAAGTCTGATGAAAGGTCCTTAGAAGTAAAGTCTGGAGTGACAATAAATTTTCTTCTTCTCTAAAATATCACAATGAGTAACTGAAAGCATCAATGCTAAAATATACAACTACAAAAATTAGAAACATGTCTCTCATAGAGATAGAGGGGCTGGCCAGTACTTACCTCAGCTCAGTACAGCCAATAGATACACAAAAAACAGAACCGAAAATTTACGTTCCTAGCTTTCAGAACAAATGTTCCTTCATCAGGGAGGAGAGAGGGGAAAGAAAGGGAAGAAGGGAAAGTAGATTCAGTTACTCACAACCCAGGTTATGAAGCAACAGGGAAAGGAAAATAAGGAGGGTAGCAAGGATGGAGGCATGGTTGTCAGAGGGAAGCCAAAGATATTCTACTGTAAGTACTGTGCCAGCTTCAAACCAAAGAGGATGCATACAGAAGTAAATAGGTATATAGTATAAAGATAAACACAACTATGTAGGATGAAAAGATGCGTCAATGGCTAAAGAGGAAAGGGAAAGAGGAGAAGACTGAAGAGTAAATGGGAGTGAGGTTGTTTAACGTAGGTTCAGTCCAGGGGGATGGCGGGATGAAAGGATGTGTTGGAGTGCAAGTTCCCATCTCCGCAGTTCAGAGGGACCGGTGTTGGGTGGGAGAAGCCAAATGGCACATACGGTGTAGCAGGTTCCTAGAATTATGCTGGAGGGCATGCTCCGCTACTGGGTATTGGGCATCTCCTAGGCGGACAGTTCGTCTGTGTCCATTCATGCGCTCAACCAGATTAGTTGTTGTCATACCGATGTAAAAGGCTGTGCAGTGCAGGCATGTCAGTTGATAAATGACATGTGTAGTTTCACACGTGGCCCTGCCTTGAATTGTGTATGTTTTACCAGTAGCGGGGCTGGAGTAGGTGGTTGTGGGAGGATGCATGGGGCAGGTTTTGCAGCGGGGTCGGTTACAGGGGTAGGAACCGCTGGGTAGAGAAGGTAGTCTGGGAATATTGTAGGGTTTAACAAGGATGTTACGGAGGTTAGGGGGGCGACGAAAGGCAACTCTGGGTGGTGTGGGGAGAATTTTGTCAAGGGATGATCTCATTTCAGGGGTTGACTTGAGAAAGTCATATCCCTGGCGGAGTAATTTGTTGATGTTTTCGAGGCAAGGATAATATTGGGTGACAAGGGGGATGCTTCTGTGTGGTCTGGGGGTAGGAACATTGTTGTTGGACGGGGAGGAATGTATTGCTTGGGAGATCTGTTTGTGGACAAGGTCTGCAGGATAGTTGCGGGAGAGGAAAGCACTGGTCAGGTTATTGGTGTAATTGTTGAGGGATTCGTCATTGGAGCAGATACGTTTGCCAAGAATACCTAGGCTGTAGGGAAGGGAGCATTTGATGTGGAATGGATGGCAGCTATCAAAGTGAAGGTACTGTTGTTTGTTTGTGGGTTTGATACGGACAGAGGTGTGGATGTGAGCTTCAACAAGATGAAGGTCAACATCCAGGAAGGTGGTTTGGGTTTTGGAGAAGGACCAGGTGAAATTCAGATTCGAAAAGGAGTTGAGGTTATGGAGGAAATTAAGAAGTGTTTCTTCACCACGAGTCCAGACCACAAAGATGTCATCTATAAACCTATACCGGGCCAGGGGAAGCAGCTGTTGGGTCTTCAGGAAAGCCTCCTCCATGCGGCCCATGAAGAGGTTGGCATAGGACGGAGCCATCCTGGTTCCCATGGCCGTTCCCCTGATTTGTTTGTAGGTCTGGCCTTCAAAAGTGAAGTAATTATGGGTGAGGATGAAGTTTGTAAGTGTGATAAGGAACGAGGTTTTTGGAAGATCTTCGGGTGGGCGTTGGGAGAGTTAGTGCTCAAGGGCAGAGAGACCATGGGTATGTGGGATGTTTGTGTACAGGGATGTAGCATCTATGGTGACAACAAAGGTTTCAGGTGGGAGAGGAGTGGGAATGGATTTGAGGCGTTCTAGGAAGTGGTTTGTGTCTTTGATGTAGGATGGGAGTCTGCAGATGATAGGTTGGAGGTGCTGGTCTACCAGAGCTGAGATACGTTCGGTTGGGGCTTTGAAGCCTGCTACAATGGGACGGCCAGGATGGTTCTCTTTGTGGATTTTGGGTAACAGGTAGAAGGTAGCGGTACATGGCTCAGGTGGAGTGAGTACGTCTATGGAAGCCGTTGTGAGGCCTTGTGAGGGACCTTGGATTTTTAGGATTTTCTGCAGCTCAGTCCGGATGGAGGGAATGGGATCCTGGGTAACAGCTTTGTAGGTTGAGGTGTCGGAGAGTTGACACAGTCTCCACACGGTCAAGTACGACAGTTGTGGAGCCATTATCCGCCGGGAGGATGACATTAGAGTCATCTATTTTCAGCTCCTTAATGGCACGGGATTCAGCTGGGGTGATGTTGGGGGTTGTCGGGATGTTCTTCAAGAAGGACTGGGAGGCAACACTGGATGTGAGGAATTCCTGAAATGTCTGCAAGGGATGGTTTTGGGGGAGGGGAGGAGGATCCCTTTGAGAAGGCGGTCGGAACTGTCCTAGACAGGGCTCAACACTGGGTCTAGTATTTGGGGGCTGTGTTTGGGTAGTGAAGTGATATTTCCAGTTGAGGTTCTGGGTGAATGAGAGGAGATCTTTAACCAGGGCAGTGTGGTTGAATTTAGGCGTGGGGCTAAAGGTTAAGCCTTTTGATAGAACAGAAGTCTCTGGAGGAAAGAGGGATCCGCATGAGAGGTTTAGGACGGAATTGGGACTGGTGATATGTGGCATTTGACTGTGATTACAGTTGAGATTTGGTCTGTGTGGGGTATGTGCTGGGATGGGGAGATTGAGTAGAGTGGCTAGGATAGGTTTGTTGGCTATGAGGGGGGTTTGTTGAAGGTTCTGTTGTGGTTAGTGTTTGTGAGGGATAGGGAAAGGGACCCCACTTCTTAGGTGTTGCACTAGCACTGTGGATAGTTTTTTCAGGTGGTGTGTGGCATGGAACTCAAGTTTGCAGCTGGCATCTAGGATGATGTTCCTGAGTGTGTTCTCCAAGCAAGGGTTTGAGAGCTGGAGGACTTTGAAGAGAGATAGGAGCTGTTGGGAGTGGTGGTTACATGAAGTAGTGTAGAGATTCAGGACAAGTTGGGTAAGGGCTAAGGATTGAAGGTTCTGGAAGTCCAGGAGAGACTGGTGGAAGGAGGAATTGCACCCAGAGATGGGAACTTTTAAGGTAAGTCCTTTAGGGGTAATTCCAAAGGTTAAGCAGGACTGGAGGAAAAGTATGTGGGATTGCAGTTTGGCTACGGTGAATGCATGTTTCCGGAATGAATGTAAATAATGTGGTATAGGATTAGGGTACATAGTGGGTAACTGGTGGGTAGGGAAATTAAATAACTAAAGTTGAAATAGTAATCATAAGAAGGAATAAAATGCGGAGGGAAGGGCGAGAAAGAAAGAAATTGTGTTGGTAATGTTCAATACCAAAGGAAGACCACTAAATAAGAAAAATACGGAAAAAGTTGACCAGACCAAGCAAGTATGTCCAGATCAGGGGAAAAGAACACAGATTGCTAAAAACAGAGATCACGAGTGGCGAAAAAAAAAGAGCGCGCGTGCCGCAAAAGAGATCGCGCGTGCCGCAAAAGAGATCGCGCGTTCCGCAAAAGAGATCGCGCGTTCCGCAAAAGAGATCGCGCGTTCCGCAAAAGAGATCGCGCGTTCCGCAAAAGAGATCGCGCGTGCCGCAAAAGAGATCGCGCGTGGCACAGAAATGTTCCAGAAAAATTTTCCTGTGGCAGAGAAAGATAGCCAATGGCACAAAAATATCGCCAGCAACAACAAATCGACGGAAATGGATGATACTAGTAGGTGTGGAAGAGATTGTTGGCAGTGACTGTTGGCCGGAAAACAGTGAATAACGAACGTTAAAACTATGGAATGTTAAATAAATAAATCAATAAATAAAAAAAGGAGAAGAGGACTATAAACGGAACAAGATAATAGGAGGAAGATGAAACTAGCACAGTTGGTGACGAAAATATTTATTTAGTATATATAAAACACTGAAGAAGAGAAAGTGTTAAGATGACAGACGTAAGTGATAGCTAACAAAATGGACAAAACAATGAAGGATGTGGACCATATAGGTGATCTAAATGATTAATGGAAAATCTCATATAAAGATGTGAAACAAATACTAACAAAGAGATAGAGGGGCTGGCCAGTACTTACCTCAGCTCAGTACAGCCGATACATACACAAAAAACAGAACCGAAAATTTACGTTCCTAGCTTTCAGAACAAATGTTCCTTCATCAGGGAGGAGGGAGGGGAAAGAAAGGGAAGAAGGGAAAGTAGATTCAGTTACTCACAACCCAGGTTATGAAGCAACAGGGAAAGGAAAATAGGGAGGGTAGCAAGGATGGAGGCATGGTTGTCAGAGGGAAGCCAAAGATATTCTACTGTAAGTACTGTGCCAGCTTCAAACCAAAGAGGATGCATACAGAAGTAAATAGGTATATGGTATAAAGATAAACACAACTATGTAGGATGAAAAGATGCGTCAATGGCTAAAGAGGAAAGGGAAAGAGGAGAAGACTGAGGAGTAAATGGGAGTGAGGTTGTTTAACATAGGTTCAGTCCAGGGGGATGGCGGGATGAAAGGACCACTATGTACCCTAATCCTATACCACATTATTTACATTCATTCCGGAAACATGCATTCACCGTAGCCAAACTGCAATCCCACATACTTTTCCTCCAGTCCTGCTTAACCTTTGGAATTACCCCTAAAGGACTTACCTTAAAAGTTCCCATCTCTGGGTGCAATTCCTCCTTCCACCAGTCTCTCCTGGACTTCCAGAACCTTCAATCCTTAGCCCTTACCCAACTTGTCCTGAATCTCTACACTACTTCATGTAACCACCACTCCCAACAGCTCCTATCTCTCTTCAAAGTCCTCCAGCTCTCAAACCCTTGCTTGGAGAACACACTCAGGAACATCATCCTAGATGCCAGCTGCAAACTTGAGTTCCATGCCACACACCACCTGAAAAAACTATCCACAGTGCTAGTGCAACACCTAAGAAGTGGGGTCCCTTTCCCTATCCCTCACAAACACTAACCACAACAGAACCTTCAACAAACCCCCCTCATAGCCAACAAACCTATCCTAGCCACTCTACTCAATCTCCCCATCCCAGCACATACCCCACACAGACCAAATCTCAACTGTAATCACAGTCAAATGCCACATATCACCAGTCCCAATTCCGTCCTAAACCTCTCATGCGGATCCCTCTTTCCTCCAGAGACTTCTGTTCTATCAAAAGGCTTAACCTTTAGCCCCACGCCTAAATTCAACCACACTGCCCTGGTTAAAGATCTCCTCTCATTCACCCGGAACCTCAACTGGAAATATCACTTCACTACCCAAACACAGCCCCCAAATACTAGACCCAGTGTTGAGCCCTGTCTAGGACAGTTCCGACCGCCTTCTCAAAGGGATCCTCCTCCCCTCCCCCAAAACCATCCCTTGCAGACATTTCAGGAATTCCTCACATCCAGTGTTGCCTCCCAGTCCTTCTTGAAGAACATCCCGACAACCCCCATCACCCCAGCTGAATCCCGTGCCATTAAGGAGCTGAAAATAGATGACTCTAATGTCATCCTCCCGGCGGATAATGGCTCCACAACTGTCGTACTTGACCGTGTGGAGACTGTGTCAACTCTCCGACACCTCAACCTACAAAGCTGTTACCCAGGATCCCATTCCCTCCATCCAGACTGAGCTGCAGAAAATCCTAAAAATCCAAGGTCCCTCACAAGGCCTCACAACGGCTTCCATAGACGTACTCACTCCACCTGAGCCACGTACCGCTACCTTCTACCTGTTACCCAAAATCCACAAAGAGAACCATCCTGGCCGTCCCATTGTAGCAGGCTTCAAAGCCCCAACCAAACGTATCTCAGCTCTGGTAGACCAGCACCTCCAACCTATCATCTGCAGACTCCCATCCTACATCAAAGACACAAACCACTTCCTAGAACGCCTCAAATCCATTCCCACTCCTCTCCCACCTGAAACCTTTGTTGTCACCATAGATGCTACATCCCTGTACACAAACATCCCACATACCCATGGTCTCTCTGCCCTTGAGCACTAACTCTCCCAACGCCCACCCGAAGATCTTCCAAAAACCTCGTTCCTTATCACACTTACAAACTTCATCCTCACCCATAATTACTTCACTTTTGAAGGCCAGACCTACAAACAAATCAGGGGAACGGCCATGGGAACCAGGATGGCTCCGTCCTATGCCAACCTCTTCATGGGCCGCATGGAGGAGGCTTTCCTGAAGACCCAACAGCTGCTTACCCTGGCCCGGTATAGGTTTATAGATGACATCTTTGTGGTCTGGACTCATGGTGAAGAAACACTTCTTAATTTCCTCCATAACCTCAACTCCTTTTCGAATCTGAATTTCACCTTGTCCTTCTCCAAAACCCAAGCCACCTTCCTGGATGTTGACCTTCATCTTGTTGAAGCTCACATCCACACCTCTGTCCGTATCAAACCCACAAACAAACAAAAGTACCTTCACTTTGATAGCTGCCATCCATTCCACATCAAATGCTCCCTTCCCTACAGCCTAGGTATTCTTGGCAAACGTATCTGCTCCAATGACGAATCCCTCAACAATTACACCAATAACCTGACCAGTGCTTTCCTCTCCCACAACTATCCTGCAGACCTTGTCCACAAACAGATCTCCCGAGCAATACATTCCTCCCCGTCCCACAACAATGTTCCTACCCCCAGACCACACAGAAGCATCCTCCTTGTCACCCAATATTATCCTTGCCTCGAAAACATCAACAAATTACTCCGCCAGGGATATGACTTTCTCAAGTCAACCCCTGAAATGAGATCATCCCTTGACAAAATTCTCCCCACACCACCCAGAGTTGCCTTTCGTCGCCCCCCTAACCTCCGTAACATCCTTGTTAAACCCTACAATATTCCCAGACTACCTTCTCTACCCAGCGGTTCCTACCCCTGTAACCGACCCCGCTGCAAAACCTGCCCCATGCATCCCCCCACAACCACCTACTCCAGCCCCGCTACTGGTAAAACATACACAATTCAAGGCAGGGCCACGTGTGAAACTACACGTCAATTATCAACTGACATGCCTGCACTGCACAGCCTTTTACATCGGTATGACAACAACTAATCTGGCTGAGCGCATGAACGGACACAGACGAACTGTCCGCCTAGGAGATGCCCAATACCCAGTAGCGGAGCATGCCCTCCAGCATAATTCTAGGGACCTAGGAACCTGCTACACCGTATGTGCCATTTGGTTTCTCCCACCCAACACCAGTCCCTCTGAACTGCGGAGATGGGAACTTGCACTCCAACACATCCTTTCATCCCGCCATCCCCCTGGACTGAACCTACGTTAAACAACCTCACTCCCATTTACTCTTCAGTCTTCTCCTCTTTCCCTTTCCTCTTTAGCCATTGACGCATCTTTTCATCCTACATAGTTGTGTTTATCTTTATACTATATACCTATT
The DNA here is from genome assembly GCF_023864275.1 of Schistocerca cancellata. NCBI lineage: Eukaryota > Metazoa > Arthropoda > Insecta > Orthoptera > Acrididae > Schistocerca > Schistocerca cancellata. The sequence continues at coordinate 286,133,300 of NC_064631.1, read as the reverse complement.
TACTTCTGTATGCATCCTCTTTGGTTTGAAGCTGGCACAGTAATTACAGTAGAATATCTTTGGCTTCCCTCTGACAACCATGCCTCCATCCTTGCTACCCTCCCTATTTTCCTTTCCCTGTTGCTTCATAACCTGGGTTGTGAGTAACTGAATCTACTTTCCCTTCTTCCCTTTCTTTCCCCTCCCTCCTCCCTGATGAAGGAACATTTGTTCCGAAAGCTAGGAACGTAAATTTTCGGTTCTGTTTTTTGTGTATCTATTGGCTGTACTGAGCTGAGGTAAGTACTGGCCAGCCCCTCTATCTCTTTGTTAGTATTTGTTTCACATCTTTATATGAGATTTTCCATTAATCATTTAAACATGTCTCTCAGGAAGAACAAGTATGACAGACACAACAGAAAAAAGGCAACCTGGATGTTGACAGCAAATACAGTTGATTCATGATTGTACAGTTCTGCAGTACCAGAAATTTCAAAAGTATTAATGATAAAGGTCAAAGTATTAACTTACAGTTCCCAAGCACTCTTCACAGAAGGCAATACTATCCAATCCTGTACCAAACTGACCAAAACATTCTCTGCATTCATACTCTGCTAGTTTACCACAGACTGTGCACTGGCGGGGAGCTATAAATATGAAGAAACAAGTTACAAAAGAATAATTCTGCAGAAATTTCTTCTAAACTTACTATAAAGAAAGGGATATTATAACGTGATTTTTGCTAGCATCAAGGTCACTAGAGAATCACCATTACATCAGTCAAACAAGGAAGAGGTAGGAAACAAAATATGATCTAATGTTAGAAAGGATTTTGGGATTCAACGGAATTGGTTCATGAAAACCTCAGGAAAATTAAACGTTGATAGCTAGAGTCCAGCATCTCAACGATTGCGTATTTCATTTGATAAAATAACTTTAACACAGAATTAAAAGGCCTCTTAGCATTTGAACACCAGAGAGTCAGACATGGGAGGGATAGGAGGGTGGGGGTAAGGGTGTGTGTGTGTGTGTGTGTGTGTGTGTGTGTGTGTGTGTATATGGGCGCGCGCGCGCTGATGTGATTTAAAATGACTATTTCATAGAAATTTCTTGATGGACTGTAAGAAATGATTGAGAAGTCAGATAACTGATGGTTAAAGGATAAAGTGATGGGTATGTGTGTATTTACATATGTGTAAATTACTTCTATGTTCATCCTTCACTCTCATAAGCCTCATAGTCTCAATCTCCACTAACTCTCAGCACGGACACAGTTTCCCCTCCCTCTGTCCCACCACCCCCTCTCAATCACTCCTCTATGTCCTCGTTACCATGCGTTCCATGTTTTCACTGGCACCAGCGCCTGTGTATCGCATTCCTATCCCGAGCACCTACTGCCTCTCCCTCCTCCATTCCTATCCTACATACCTGCTGCCTGCCTCTGACCAATCAGCGACCCTTCTCCAATCTCTCCTCTCAGCCCATCTCGCACAACCCACCACCCCAACCTTCATGCCAAACTGCTGCTGCAACTACATAGATACTCCACAAGTCACCAAAAAGCATGTGGTACCAATAAGCATGTGGTGGAGAGTATCCTGTACCACAACCAGTAATTTTCTTTTCTGTTCCACTTGCAGATAGATCTGGGAAAAAAAAACTGTGTATATGCCTCCGTACGAGCCCTCATTTCTCATTATATTTGTGGCCATTATGCGCAATGTTATGTTGGTGGTAGTATAATCGTTCTGCAGTCCGCTTCAAATGCTGGTTTTCTAAATTTTCTCAATAGTATTCCTCGAAAAGTACATCGTGTTCCCTCCAAGGATTCCCATTGGAGTTCCCAAAGCACCGCCATAACACTTGCGTGTTGTTTGGGCCTACTGGTAACAAATCTAATGGCCTGCCTCCTAAATGCTTCAGTATCTTCAACCTGGTATAGGTCCCAAACACTTGAGCAGGACTCAAGAGCAGGTCACACTAGTGTCCCATATGCGGTCTCCTTTACAGAGAACTACCCCTTCCTAAAATTCTCCCCACAGACCAAAGTCGACTGTTCACCTTCCCTACTACACTCCTTACATGTTCATTCCCTTTCATAATCCTTTGTAATGTTATACATAGACATTTGATCCATGTGACTGTGTCAAGCAACACTGTACTCAAACATTATGGGTTTGTTTTACCTACTCATCTGCATTAACTTACTTTTTCTAAATATAGAGCTTGTTTCCATTTATCACATTGACTAGAACTTTTGCCGAAGTCGTGTATCCTTCTACAGTCACTCAATGATGACATCTTACTACACACCAAAGCATCATCAGCAAACAGCCACAGAATGCTGCTTACCATGTCTGCCAAATTATTCACATACACAGAAAACAACAATGGTCCTATCACACTTACCCTGGGGCACGCCTAATGATAGTCTTGTGTCTGATGAACACTCACTGTCGCGGACAACATGCTGGGTTTTGTTACTGGAATATGGAATATACCTGTTGCCCTTCATCCATGATTTTGAGGACCTCTTGTGAGTAAAGGGCAAGCTAAGTTTCGCACGAGCAATGCTTTCTAAAACCATATTAATTCGTGGACATAAGCTTCTTGGTGTCAAAAAAATTTCTTATATTCTTACTGAGAATATGTTCAAGGATAATGAGTTTGCAGCAAACCCAAACCAATGTTAAAGATACTAGTCTGTAATTTTGTGTGTTCATTCTTTTACTCTTCTTATGTACAGATGTCAGAGGGAAACATTCCACGTGGAAAAAATATATCTAAAAAGAAAGATGATGAGACTTACCAAACAAAAGCGCTGGCAGGTCGACAGACACACAAACATACACAGAAAATTCAAGCTTTCGCAACAAACGGTTGCTTCGTCAGGAAAGAGGGAAGGAGAGGGAAAGACGAAAGGATGTGGGTTTTAAGGGATGAACTAAGAGGTTAAGAAGGTTAGGTGGACGGCGGAAAGACACTCTTGGTGGAGTGGGGAGGATTTCATGAAGAATGGATCTCATTTCAGGGCAGGATTTCAGAAAGTCGTATCCCTGCTGGAGAGCCACCTCTCCCTTAAAACCCACATCCTTTCGTCTTTCCCTCTCCTTGCCTCTTTCCTGATGAGAACAGAAAACAACAATGGTCCTATCACACTTACCCTGGGGCACGCCTAATGATAGTCTTGTGTCTGATGAACACTCACTGTCGCGGACAAAGTGCTGGGTTTTGTTACTGGAATATGGAATATACCTGTTGCCCTTCATCCATGAATTTGAGGACCTCTTGTGAGTAAAGGGCAAGCTGAGTTTTGCACGAGCAATGCTTTCTAAAACAATATTAATTCGTGGACATAAGCTTCTTGGTGTCAAAAAAATTTCTTATATTCTTACTGAGAATATGTTCAAGGATAATGAGTTTGCAGCAAACCAATGTTAAAGATACTAGTCTGTAATTTTATGTGCCAATGCCATAGTGTACTCTTTGAAAAACTGCAAATATATATATATATATATATATATATATATATATAATAGAAGGAGACATTCCATGAAGGAAAAATATACCTAAAAACAAAGATGATGTGACTTACCAAATGAAAGTGCTGGCAGGTCGACAGACACACAAACGAACACAAACATACACACAAAAAATTCAAGGTTTCGCAACAAACTGTTGCCTCATCAGGAAAGAGGGAAGGAGAGGGAAAGACGAAAGGATGTGGGTTTAAGGGAGAGGGTAAGGAGTCATTCCAGTCCCGGGAGCGGAAAGACTTACCTTAGGGGGAAAAAAGGACGGGTATACACTCGCACACACACACATATCCACCCACACATATACAGACACAAGCAGACATATTTAAAGTCTTTAAATATGTCTGTATATGTGTGGATGGAGATGTGTGTGTGTGCGCGAGTGTATATCCGTCCTTTTTTCCCCCTAAGGTAAGTCTTTCCGCTCCCGGAACTGGAATGACTCCTTACCCTCTCCCTTAAAACCCACATCCTTTCATCTTTCCCTCTCCTTCCCTCTTTACTGATGAGGCAACAGTTTGTTGCGAAAGCTTGAATTTTGTGTGTATGTTTGTGTTCGTTTGTGTGTCTGTCGACCTGCCAGCACTTTCATTTGGTAAGTCACATCATCTTTGTTTTTGGGTATATTTTTCCTACGTGGAATGTTTCCTTCTATTATAACCATATCATTAATTTGAACCCAACAATTACGTTTGTTATTGTCGCTGTTGCATTTCGAAATCTTTCCTGTCGTCTTATTTTCTCGTTATTTTCTCTTTCTGTTTTTACCAGTAGTCCCACTTTGTATTCACCTTCCCCTTTTACCGTAATCTACTATACAATTTTATCCCACCTATTTATGCTCAATAATACGTAACCCACTTCCAAACCATAACAAAAAAAAATTTTATTTTCCGCTTTCAACACTACCGCTGCTATAAAATCCACCGTTTCTAGTTCAATTACAGCTGCTTTCACGTATTAAACTACCATTTCGGCTAGTTCTAATAACTTTCACTTTATTTCCACTTCCGTTTTTCGCACATCACTGATCATTTTTGCTGCTCCCCACAGGTTTTAACGTCATTATTTCTTCGTCGGACAATTGTTAGCCCCATTTTCGTAATCTTTCACCACAACACCACTCCTTTTAATACGTTTTTTCGAAATTTTCCCGAATTTCTCCGTCCTTTAACGTGATTTAGCGGCAACACAACCACCTAACCTTTATGCACATCGCTGTCTACCAACCCAAGTTCACCACAGGATCAACTCCATTATGACAGCTGCCACCCATTCCACATCAAACGGTCCCTTCCCTACAGCCTAGGTCTTCGTGGCAAACGAATCTGCTCCAGTCCGGAATCCTTGAACCATTACACCAACAACCTGAAAACAGCTTTTGCATCCCGTAACTACCCTCCCGACCTGGTACAGAAGCAAATAACCAGAGCCATTTCCTCATCTCCTCAAACCCGGAACCTTCCACAGAAGAACCCCAAAAGTGCCCCACTTGTGACAGGATACTTTCCGGGACTGGATCAGATTCTGAATGTGTCTCTCCAGCAGGGATACGACTTCCTCAAATCCTGCCCTGAAATGAGATCCATCCTTCATGAAATCCTCCCCACTCCACCAAGAGTGTCTTTCCGCCGTCCACCTAACCTTCGTAACCTCTTAGTTCATCCTTATGAAATCCCCAAACCACCTTCCCTACCCTCTGCCTCCTACCCCTGTAACCGCCCCTGGTGTAAAACCTGTCCCATGCACCATCCCACCACCACCTATTCCAGTCCTGTAACCCGGAAGGTGTACACGATCAAAGGCAGAGCCACGTGTGAAAGCACCCACGTGATTTACCAACTGACCTGCCTACACTGTGAAGCTTTCTATGTGGGAATGACCAGCAACAAACTGTCCATTCGCATGAATGGACACAGGCAGACAGTGTTTGTTGGTAATGAGGATCACCCTGTGGCTAAACATGCCTTGGTGCACGGCCAGCACATCTTGGCACAGTGTTACACCGTCCGGGTTATCTGGATACTTCCCACTAACACCAACCTGTCAGAACTCCGGAGATGGGAACTTTCCCTTCAGCATATCCTCTCTTCTCGCTATCCGCCAGGCCTCATTCTCCGCTAATTTCTAATTTCAATTTGCCGCCGCTCATACCTCACCTGTCTTTCAACATCATCTTTGCCTCTGTACTTCCGCCCCGACTGACATCTCTGCCCAAACTCTTTGCCTTTACAAATGTCTGCTTGTGTCTGTGTATATGCGGATGGATATGTATGTGTGTGCGCGAGTATATACCTGTCCTTTTTTCCCCCTAAGGTAAGTCTTTCCGCTCCCGGGATTGGAATGACTCCTTACCCTCTCCCTTAAAACCCAAATCCTTTCGTCTTTCCCTCTCCTTCCCTCTTTCCTGACGAGGAAACAGTTTGTTGTGAAAGCTTGAATTTTGTGTGTATGTTTGTGTTCGTTTGTGTGTCTGTCGACCTGCCAGCACTTTCATTTGGTAAGTCACATCATCTTTGTTTTTAAGTGAATATATATATATATATATATAGAGGGAAACATTCCACGTGGGAAAAATCCTTTTGTCTTTCCTTCTCCTTCCCTCTTTCCTGACGAGGCAACCGTTGGTTGCGAAAGCTAGAATTTTGTGTGTATGTTTGTGTGTCTATCGACCTGCCAGTGCTTTTGTTTGGTAAGTCTCATCATCTTTATATATATATATATATATATATATATATATATATCACTCACCTGTCAACAGTTCATCATTTCTACTCATCAGCTGATTGTCTCCATTACTACTAGTCATTCTGCTGGGGTCAGAACTGTTGATGTTTTTCCTTGTGTTTATGAATTAAAGTTTGTTCCTATTCATTTCTTCTTTCCCCCAAATTATTTACATTCTGTCAGAACTCTGTTTGCCATATTCTATTTCCATAAGAAGACCAGAATTGAAAGCCAACATTCATTCTCTTCTCTTTAAGACTTGTACGTTGTTATTCATGATACACATCTGAGCAGGGATACAGAATATGTTCAATTTAAATTTACCAAAGGCATTCCACACAATCCACTGTTAATCCTTTTATAAATGTGTCATTGCACAAAAGTAGATCTATCACCCATGCCCTATGGATCAATTATTCAAATAGACTTACCATTAGGACTAATATAATAGTATACCGAATATTGACAGTGAAGTCTCGAGTCCGTCTCAGCAAGGCCAGAGAGATACGCAACCAAGATATAAAAACATTTCTGGAGATTATTTTTGAAGCTATAAATGATAAGCAAAAAAACATTTCCATTTGAATGTTCTTGTTTCATGTACAAATGTGTAGTCTGCTTATAAAATGTGAAGACAAAGGGTATTGGTCTGTTTCAAAGTTATATCCACTAATGACAGTCTTCAGATACCTGTACATATGTGTGTATATGTGTGTGTGTGTGTGTGTGTGGGGGGGGGGGGGGGAGTCATTGCTGGAAAAGCAGATAGTAGATTGAGTACTCATCTGCAGAAGTGTAGTGTGTCAAGAATCAAACAAGCTGATATTCAGTTCAATAGTCACAGAATTTTCAGTCTGAACAGAGACATAATTTTCTAAGAACATCTAATTCTGCTGAATAGTGAGCAATGCTATAAATTCGAACAATCCAAAAACTAATAATGAATTTTATATTAAATTTCACAATCTATTACTAATAGCACTCATGCAAAGACTTTCTGCACAACCTACAGGAATATCAATATTTACTTACAGTCCTCAATAATATCAGTGACATCCAGTAACTGTGATGGTAATATACGAGGGTACATTTTGAATGACTTTCCAAACCTAGGCATTTGTATAATTAAACAAGAAGGCACCTAAAGTGGGTGGGAAAAAAACAGAACCATTAATTTTACAATAAAGGTAACATTCAAAAACATGCTGAAACATTCCAATATGATTTTATTCTTTTCTCTCAAAATTTATTAAAATTTAACATTTACAATCTGTTGATGTTACAATATCTTATCACACTGTATGAATTACCTTAAGAAATTAACACTGCCAGGTATCAATGTTGGATTTTGGGCATTCAACAAAATGGTCAGTTAATTAATTTCCAATGCCAATTAACAAAGTTTAATTACTAAACTGAGTATCATACGATAATGAAACCATTATAGCACAGTGAAAAAAAAAAAAGCACAAACATAAAAACACAAAACAAATTTATATTAAATAATCAAATACATTTGTTGAAAATTATTAAAGATCCTAAAGGAGGCTCTTCATATCTTAGTAGGAGCCATAGGTTAAACAAAAGTGCCCTATAAAAATTGAGAGAAAATTACTTTGATTGATCTGAGAGACAGGATGTTTGAACACCACAGTCAGGTCACTTCTTTAACCATCCGAAGTTTATTCCCTTTTATTTTGAGCCAGTCCACCTCAACAACAATGTCTGTGAACATAAAGGTATAAATGACCTGGTAGACAATGTTACTAGTACCTTCAGATGTTTTGCAGATAATGTAGTTTTCTTTAAGGAAGACCTATCTTAAAAAGAGCTGCACAAATATTCAATCAGACCTTCAAAAGATTTCAAAGTGATGCAAAAATTAGCTACTTACTTTAAGTTTTAAGAAAATGTAAATTTGTGCACTTCACAAAATGCAGAAAAGTAGTATCCTACGACTACAATATCAAAGAGTCACAACTGGAATCAGTCAACTCAACGCATACAAATACCTGGATGTACAAATTTGCAGGGCTATGAAACGGGATTAGTACGTAAGACTCAGTCTTAGGTAAATTGGACAGCAGACATCATTTCATTAGTAAGATAGTGGAAAAATGATGTCTACAATGGAGACTGCTTATAAAACATCCATGCACACCATTCTAGTATACTGCAAAAGAGTGACGGAAACCATATCAGAACAGAACTAATTGAGAACACTGAATTCATACAAAGCAGTGCAGCAGCACATAGTCTCACAGGTTTGCTTCAATCATGAGAGAACATCACGAAATATGCATATACATGTAGGCTGCATGAACAGTAAACTCAGAAATACATGTTTCACAATACAAATACTAAGAAACCTTCTATCATATAATGATCACAGGACCATATATTTTGCTTGTACTCACTCACCATTGAAAAATGATGTAGTATTTTGGGGAAAGTGTGGAACAAGTCTGAAATCATTTATTGTATAGAAAAAGATTATCAGACTAATGGAAGGGTGTTCATAACTTAACACTGAAAGCCCATGATGTCAAATGGAGTGCACCAGACACACTGGTCTATTAAATAATTCCATGAATAAATACTAAATGAGGAATTTAGGAAAATAATACAGTCCCCAACATATCTGCCCATACAGACACCAAAGACATGATTAGTCACACCACAGTGCACAAAGACGCATTTCAGAAGTCGTCCTTCCTGTTTTCATACAAGAATGGGAAAGGATGAAACCCAAACATGTGGTATAATGGGAAGAACTCTATTCCATGCACTTTCCAGCTGTTTGCAGAATACAGATGAAGATATAGAAATGTCACACAATCCTGATTGGCTGCAAATATCTGCCATTTCTTTACTGTGGATTTCAATGTGCCCTCATGCCCAGCACAATATCTTTTTACTGCATTTTTGACAGGAGAACAGTGTGTATTGAACTAACTCTTTGTTATATTCATACGGTGGATCATCTGAAGGACACTATTAGACAGAGCAGGTTAGCCCCTGCATGGCCAGAACTCATTTGCTTTAAAGCCATGAGGGTATCATGTAAATGCTGATCAGTGACATGACTAGCTGGTACATGTCTAGAGCAATGAAGGATCCATGTATCTCTCTCTATTTGAGTCATTAGTTTAACTACATGGGAGTTATGGTACACATTTAAAAAGGAATGAAATGAATGCTTGTATGTTGAACCCGCTGTACAAGACTTGTATGAACGTAGGTAAGGGACACTTTTAGTAGCAGTTTGCCTTCTTACTCTTGAGTATTTTATTTTTCTGTTAAAGTCTAACAAGTTTCAGAGCTACAGCTCCATTTTCAAGGACTACTCTAACTTTTTAGGTACTAAATCTGCTTCATTTTGCCACCTATAAGAATAATAAAAATGTCTCAGACAAATGAACAAGCAACTGAGACGCTTTTATCCTCAACCTGATAACCAGCCAGATCGGATATTTGTTCCGGCATTGTGAGGGAACATTCATTTCTACAAAAATTTTTTCCTCCACAACCATTTTACTCGAATCCTCTATGTCTCTGTGGCTTGAGCAGTTAGGAAAAAAAGTCACTTCACTTGTGGGGTCACTAATGATGTTTAATGTGTGAGTCTGTGGCCAGTTTTGTTTTAAAGACACGTGATGAATATTTACCAAGAAAGTTTCAGGGTGGCTCACTGGAGGTTTAGAATGGAACCTCATGGTAGCCAGGAATCAATGTTTTCCAAGAATGGCAAAGAGTTATGAGATACTCAGCCCATCATCAAACTTGCCTTGCACCAAAGGAACACACATATAGTAGTAGTGGATTTGACCCAACTATTTCCACATTTCCTCCAACTGAGATATTTCAAGTTATTCATAGTCTTCAACAGCAACATGTAGAATGGAGGTGTGGCGGGAGGTGGCGATTGGTGGGGCGGGTGGTGGTGGGGGAGAACCTACACCAGAGGGACATCAGTCACAAATACTTCAGCAGAGACCTATCAAAAGTCTGAGGGAAAAGCACATGTGAAAGAGTAATATTGGAGCCACAAAAGAATGCAATGAAGATGTGTATGTGGTTCAAGCAACCTAATGCAAGCAAGCAGGTATGATATGGAAAGCTTCTTTACTGACTGCTCTACAGCTAACATGATATGAGGTTAAAGGAAAAATTAGGACAAGAAACTTACCTCTTTAAGTTTTATATCACTGGTTAAAAAGCTCTGGTCGAAAAGCTGCTGAACGGAGGGCAGAACAAGTTGCTCGTCCTTCTCAACAAACAGTTGGTAGTGGTATGCTTCCTGACCAGAACTTAACTTTAAAAATGGCTCTGCTTTTAATATCTGGGCAACCAGAGAAGTCAAAAATTCTTCTGGATCTGGAGCAAAGTAACAACTTCACTACTTAGGGCTATTATGTATATTAATTAAGGAGAACAGTACAAAATAAAAATTACAATAGAAATGATAAAATGAGCATTGCAAAACTGTGGAAGACAATAAAAAGAAACAACCAGGAATGGTTGCAAAACTGGATGTTTCTTCCAATTATAATTTTTTTTTTTTTTTTGCATGTAACTGAGGGTGTGATGTAAGAAACTAATGCATCTTAAATGAAATCTAACCGCATCTTGTGCTTAGCAGAAAGAATAACTTCACAAACACTGACAGGAGGTTGCAAAAAGTGCAAGAGGGCCATTCCATTGTTACAGACATAAAATCTGTACAATTTACATTGAAGTAAAACAGAAAATAAAAAAAACAGATAGACTTGAATATGACACTACTTACAACAAAGATTTGCCGATGCAAGTTATGTTGAATTGCCACCAAACAAAAATGATCACCAATTGACTTTTCACAGAATGAACCAAGCATAAAGGTAAAAACTCACTGCGTAGTAGAGGCTTTGACTAGTTGCAAGGTATATATAAAAACTACACTCAGATATGCTCTATACTCAAACCTACACTGGTAGTATAGCAGTTGTACTGTGAAAATGTGCAGTGCTGTCAACTGAGGAGTGGTACATTTGTGTAACTATTTTTTTCACAATATTTCAACATCGGAAGGTAAGAGTACGTCTGAGGACGCATGCTGTGCGGGACACATCTTTACATGGTCAGTGCATCGCATTGAGAGGGCAGGCTTATGAACACTGCGTTAGAAATTCACAAAAACACTGCTGTGAGAATAGGAAAGTACAGTATGGAGCAGAAGAAGGTGAAGTCAGACCATCTCATCCAGCCACACCACGGGGGCAAAATGAAGAAGAAGAAGAAGAAGAAGAAGAAGAAGAAGAAGAGACAATTTGAGAAGCATTCAACAAATGTCACAGATTTTTAGGGAGATCCCATTTGATGTCATATTTACAATTACAATACGAGAAAGGAACATGTAGCTCTCGATAATAATAGTGAGAGGTGGTACTGTTACATAATACTGTGGATTTTTGAGGGCAATATCAAAAGAAAACTTTTGACTATATTGTTTGGCTCAATGAAACCTGGGTAAATGTAAACCACTCAATCAGTATAGGCTGGACAGATGATACAGTAACTGGAACCATGTCACAACCCTTTGGAAAAAGATAGCAGACATTCTTCCCCACAGAGGTAAATCAGCAATGTTCATGCAAAACTGCATTTTGTTGTTCAGATCAAAAATATCTCTGATTATCATGAAGAAATGAACAGAGGCATATCTCGGCAGTGGTTTAATGACTTGCTTTTGAAAAACTTTAGCAGTCCTTCAGTAACAGTTATGGGCAACGGCTCGTATCATTGGACTGTCCTTATAAGGCGCCCACGATAGCTTCCAGAAAACACAATTATCGACTGATTACATGAATACTGTACCAGATAACTGTAGAAAGGGTGATTTGTTGGATCTCGTGGCTCAAAATAAACCACCTTTACCTCTATGTGTTTCAGATGAACTGGCCAAAGAATATGGCTAGAGGGTCCTTAAATGGCCACCATACTACTTTCACTTCAGTTCCGTTGTCCTCATATGGGCTCAAGTTAAAAACTTATGTGGCAACGAACAACAAAAAATGTACATTAGCAGAAGAGGAAAGATAAACCAAATGTCACTGTCAGATTGGAATAATAATGCAGTACACACAAAAGAAGTAATAATGAAAGCATGGAAGAATGAATGAGCAGTGAAGAATTATATTGAAAAACTTATTATTTCATTAAATTCTGGTAGCAGTTCTAGTGACAACACAAATGGTAATGAAAGTCTTCCAGACACACGTATCGTACACCTGTTAGTGGTATAGTGTATTTCCAAAGATTCAGTCATGTAAACCACTATCAATTTTCTGTAATGTTTGTCATGTATGTGGGTGAACACTTAACTTTTTGCTACTATTTGCCTATAATGTGTGATTAAGGTATCTTAATGCATCACAGTTACTACAGCAGTAGTGATCCCCCCCCCCAAATGCCCACTCCACTACCTATAAAGACAGTGTCAACAGTCTTGTGCACACGACTGTTGATCATGTGAGCACATGGCATGTTATGTACAAGACAGTAAATCCACTCCCCATATGTTGAAAAATTAAAAATATCCATTTGGATTTTGATCATGTTAGATGGTTCAGTTTAGTACTATTTCACTTGCGTCCTGTACCATGCATGACAATGTTCTGTTGAAGGATTACATTTTCTTTCTTCCTTTTTTTTGATGAATCTGACCCGTACGTAATTCTGGTTCTGGTCACCATGTAGCCCATGCGGACTTCTCTGAAGCATTTTCTCTGCTGCAGGAAATTGCTAACGCTTTCTGACTAACGACTTATACAAAATTATCACATGATGATTGATGTGTATTTTCACTTTCGACCATCTGTTTCCAGATGTTTATTGCATTAACTGCATTTACAATTCAGTCCATTAACAGGGCTCTAACAGTACCACAAAAGGTTTCTTACATTAAAATAATAATAATAATAATAATAAATTTCTTTTTCCTCCCAAGATATTCCATAATCCCATTTACTCTGTGCTTCTCTTCTGGGTCCATGGTCTGGATACCAGACACTCGGCTCAGCAAGTAGTCAGCATTCTCCTGGCTTTATGCACTATAGCTACACCTTTCCCCATAGACACTCTCTCTAGGAACAGACAAGGTATGCACAGTAGGTCTGTCTATATTTGAGGTCCCTACTTTACTTAAACATCACTAACATCTTTAGATGATGCAACAATTCTTCATATAGCGGAACAGGCATTTTCTTTTGTAATATACAATTTAGAAGCATTTCATGGCATGTAATTGCCTTCTTATTAAATTTCCTTTTGATGTTCATTTTATTCCTTAATGCGTTGTTACATACATTACTATATTTTCTTATATCTCATTTCCCAGGTTGTCATGTAGTACCCATTATATGTAACTGTTGTCTTATTTTGTTACACCACTAATTAGTGTTCCTTAAATACTGTAACATATAGATTCATTTGAATTATTGATGGTACCTGTAATCTCCCCCCCCCCCCCCCCCCCCGACAAAAAAAAATTATTTCCACATTTATTCCTTCAGTGCAAGCTTCAAGTTTCCTTTTATTTGCATATAACATACAAAGGTTGTTAAAACAAAAACAAGAATATTAGTTAGTTCCATTTTGTGTTTCATCAACAAAAGAGTACAGCTCGAAATGTCATGTTACATCTGGGGATGTATAAATCTCCTCAATTATCTTTTCTATTTATGTACAATATTACCTTCTTTAGTGTGATCACTTGTCCCACTAACTCCTGCTTAAATTCTTTTTTATTGCATCACAGCTGAACCACCTCGTTTTTGGGTAAGTACCGCACAACTGGGTAAGTACCGCAGAACTAACTTTTATTTGTACGTGAAAGTGAGTCACCCTCAACTATTTCATAAAAATGGAATGGACCATTTCTCTTGTGATTGGACCTGACCTAAGGTATAGATCAGTTACCACAGGATCCGTCTACGCGCATAACATCCAATTCCTCGTGAGTCCCCATTTTGTGTACTCCTGATTTTTATTGGACAGTACTGGTCAGCATCTTTAACAACTTTCTGCATCAGGAACGAAGATGTTCGTTAACACTATGATTTCAACGCCTCCTTTCTTTTCTCTCTCTATGTATTCTTTGTCCTACTCACTATCCCTGCCCTGCAATACTATTTTCGTTTGTATTTCTCTCACGCAAGTGTTTTCGATGTGCATCGATGATGCTGCCTATTTTAACCCACTAGGTTCTTTTATCATAATTTATGCGGGTCATTTCCGCGTCATACATTATTTCATTGATGTATCCTTTATTCCCCCTGAAAATATGACAGAACTAAATTGTCATTTGCCCAAGTCCTTTGTGTCATGACAGTAGTCCATCGTCATTGCCATATGTGAAATACTCACCAGTGCAATCCTACTGTTGTAGGTTGCAAATTCTACTATACAGATTTAAAAAGAAGAGATTCTGTGATAGGAACTTTGCATATGGACAAAGGGCATATGGACAAAGGGAAGATAGATTTGCTATTCCTAATAGAGAAGTAAGAAAAGGAAGTAGAGAGACAGGTATGTTAGGATCAAAGAAGAAGAAAAGAAGATAGTACCCTCACCATCCCCCACCCCAGGGACCCCACCTGCTAATGTACATCTACATAATTAAATATATACTCCGCTAGCCACCAAGCAGTGTGTGGCGGAGGGCACAATTCTGTTCCACTCACGGATCGCGCGAGGGAAAAACAACCATGGCACCGGAGAGAGAATCTGTTCGGCATTCCCTATAGAATCCAATGGAATAGGCAAGTATATTCAAATAACTCATCATCAACTGTCATCATAATTTGTGTGCCGGTCTATTTGTTGGTCAATACTCGACAGAGGTGAAATAATTACCCATGATTAACCTCCCTCGAAAAAACAAGAATTAACATGCAAACCCAACCATTGTTTTTATCATATGACGGTAAGTAACTTGCCTCTTTGGTCAGCAATCTTACACTATAGGAATACTTAGCCACACTATCACCATTAAGAACGATCTTTGTTGCTACTTTGTTTCTTTCTTAGGTTTAATTTAATGGTATCTTATAGTGCTTTAACATATCAATATTATATAATCCTTTTTCTTGAATGGTTTCTGGATCAAAAAAGAAAACTGCTTTGGGATGTGATACATTTAAAACTCTGTAAGGACCACTATATCAAGGGAAAAACTTTTGTCTCTCTTTCTTCAGATTTGACCTACGGTGCACTTCCTTAATTAGTACCAAGTCGTCCACATCAAAGTTAGCTGTCCTAGCTTTTTCATTATACGAGCGTTGGAACTTTAATAGTGGCAACTATTTATTTGCAGCTTGTACAAAATACGAGGGGCGTCTGAAAAGTCCGTGCAAAGTCCGAGAGATGGCACCACCGGCGTTTACTGAGGTCATGTTTAGTTAGTGGCATCTTTGGAAAGAACGCACACCAAGTTTCAGCCATATTGGTCTATTTCTTTGTGTTTGGCATTCGTGTGAATCAAGAATGCCAAGTGATTGTAAAAAAAATGGATAAAAAAGAATTTTGTGTGGTGATTAAACAATACTTTATGAAAGGCAAAATGCCTCAGGAGACTAAAGACAAGCTCGATAAACATTACGGTGACTCTGCACCTTTGATTAGAACAGTTTATAAGTGGTTCCAAAGTTTTCGGAGTGGCCATATGGGCACAAGTGATGCTGAATGCTCTGGACACCCTGTGGGGGTTATGACTCCGGAAATCATTGATAAAATCCATGATATGGTGATGGATGACAGAAGAGTTAAGGTGCGTGAGATTGCTAGTGCTGTGGGCATCTCAAATGAACCGGCGCATAATATTTTGCATAAACATTGAGAAAGTTATCCTCAATATGGGTTCCGTGAGTGCTCACGATTGACCAAAAGGGAATCATGTTAAGTGTTGCAAGGATGTTTTGCAGCTGTTGAGGAAGAATCCGCGGGACTTCAAGCGCCGTTTCGTCACTGTGGAAGACACATACTCCTGAGACCAAAGAACAATCTAAACAATGTTTTACCAAGGGAGAATCCACACAAAAAAAGGTGGAAGACCATTCCTCCAGGTGGAAAGGTTATGGTGACTGTCTTTTGGGATTCGCAAGGGATAATCCTCATACACTATCTGGAAAAAAATAAAACTATTACAGGTGCATATTATTCATCGTTATTGGACCATTTGAAAACTGAGCTGCAAGAAAAATGCCGGCGACTGGACCACAAAAAAGTCCTTTTCCTTCACGACAATGCACCAGCACACACCTCAGCAGTTGTGGTCGCAAAATTAATGGAAATAGGATTCGAACTCGTTTCACACCCCCCTATTCTCCAGACTACCCTATTCTCCCTTGGACTACTATTTGTTCCCCAATTTGAAGAAATGGCTGGCAGGACAAAGATTTTATTCAAACGAGGAGGTGATTGCAGCAACTAATAGCTATTTTGCAGACTTGGACAATTCCTATTATTCGGAAGGGATCAGCACATTAGAACATCGTTGGACGAAGTGTAAGTCTAAAAGGAGACTATGTCAAAAATTATGAGGTTTACCCCTACACATAAGTAGTTTTTATTTTTGCATGGGCTTTTCTAACGCCCCTCATAGATAGGTGTTTCAAAGTTTTACTGACCTTCAGAGTAGTCACCAGCATTGTGTATAGCCTGTTGCCAGTGATGTGGAAGTTACAGGATACTCTTAGCAGTGCCAGGTGTATTGACAGTTCGAGCGGCGCGGTCTATAGCAAAATGATGGTCAGGTCCTGCAGAAAGCGTCATCACTTCTGTCTCTAAGCTGGTCGTAGGTTGTGTTCCAAAAATGAACAGCAAAGAGACAGAAGTGATGATACTTTCTGCAGGACAATGCTCAAGCATGTACAGTGCAAGCTTTTACTGATTTATTTGACTGATGGGGCTGCTAAGTGCTACACCACCTACTGCACTCCCCTGACTAAGCCCTCGTTCATTCAACTCTATTTATAAACTGAAGGAAACACTTCACAGCATTTGCTTCAGAACTGCTACAAATTCGTCGGGCAATAGACCACGCCACTCAAACTGTCAACACAACTGGCACTGCTAAGAGTATCCTATGACTTCCACATAGCCAGCAAAGGGTTATATATACACAATGCTGATGACTACTTTGAAAGTCAGTAAAACTTTGAAACACGTATCTATTTTGTACAAGCTCTAAATAAATAGTTGCCACTATTGAAGTTCCAACCCTCGTATTTACGCAGCCATTTATCTACTACTCATTGTAAATTTTCTTTTACAACATTGTCTAAGCTGTCTCCTTGTTGTTGTTCATCTCACAAGGGTTGGATTTTGTGTTACATTTACATGTGATTATGTAACATATTCCTTCCAATGCTAAGAATTCTTTAAGTTTTGGGTAATAAATCGTGGGCCATTATCAGTTAAAAAATCTCTCTGGTTTCTCCAACATCGGTAAAATAATTACGCATAGAGTGGATTACTGTATCTGAGCTGGCATGTTTCACTGGATATAAAGTTACATATCTGGGCCAACATCCAACCACTACAAAAATATATGTAACTCCACCTCTACTGGTTGGCAAAGGCCCGTCGAAACCCGATGCTGTTAAATCATGCAATCCTTTTGGTATAAATGGATACATGTTATAACCTATGCCCTTATTATTCATTTTTACTTTCTGACTGGTCTGGCAAGTTCATATCACTTGTGTGGCTTTTTTACTCAAACCTTAAAAATAATAAACTATAATATGCGCTATAAACTTACACATTCCAAAATGTCAATTTCCATTGTGTCTGAATGCTATTAACTGTAACTCAACACTTTAGGGAGTACATAGTTTCCATGTAGAATTGTTTTGGTGTTTTTGACAAAATAATACTTGATCTTTTATTTTCCATGAATGCCTCTCAAACAAGCGTAAATCTGCCTGTTGATATCACTGAAATTTCATTCTGAAATACACGTATACACTGACTTCTTGCTTTATACTTCTAGCTACGATATACACTTCGTCTTGTATATAACTTATACTTAAGAAATTTACAACAAAATTAATGCCAGGTCCTCTCATTTGTCCGATTTCGTTTATTCCTAACGGTAACCTAGGTATGTGTCTGGTACGATTCTGACATCCTTTAATGTACTTGATTTCGCTATCAAATTTTTGAAGAAAAAGTGCACAGTGCATTAACCTGTGGCGTAATAATCTACTCTCCATTAAGAATCCGTACCTGATGATCTCTATAGACTATCAACTTGGATCCCCAAATTAATGTTTCAAATTTTTGTATACTCCATACAATGACAAATAATTCTTTTTCAATGACTGTGTAATTTAACTCATGTTTATCCAGGCTTATACTTGCAAAAGAATAGTTTTATCTTCACCTAGTTCTTGGTTCCATTTGTTCTGAAATAACTCTGCAGCTATCCTGTATTCTGAGGTGTCAATAGTTAGTTTAAAGGGTTCACTCATCAATGGATGTTTTAAAATGGGAGTCTTAACCAATACATCCTTTATACCTTGGAAATCTCTGGATGTATCATTGAGCCACAGCCATACCTCTCTTTGCTTAAATAGTGCTAGAAGACGTGGTTCATTAATGTCTTGACCTCATACATACTTTCTATAAAATCTGGCTAAACGTAGAAACGAACGTAGCTGTTTCACGTTTCTTGGTTCTGGACACTCCTTGAATGCTCTAATTCTTTCAGGGTCAAGTTTAATACTGTTCACTCCTACAAGACGTCCTAGGAACTTCAGCTCTTCTCAACCAAAATGTGACTGATATTTTGGTAGTGATACCCTTTTTCTCTCAACTTGCTTAGGGTTTTAATCAAAGGCTTACAATGTTCTTCCCAATCGGTTGAAACCAAAAGGATATTGTCAACGTATATAAAGAGTTCCTGAAACAACTCTCTCCCTAACGGTTGCTCTAGTGTTCTAATAAAAACTGTTGTTGTTGTTGTGGTCTTCAGTCCTGCGACTGGTTTGATGCAGCTCTCCATGCTACTCTATCCTGTGCAAGCTTCTTCATCTCCCAGTACCTACTGCAGCCTACATCCTTCTGAATCTGCTTAGTGTATTGATCTCTTGGTCTCCCTCTACGATTTTTACCCTCCACGCTGCCCTCCAATGCTAAATTTGTGATCCCTCGATGCCTCAGAACATGTCCTACCAACCGATCCCTTCTTCTAGTCAAGTTGTGCCACAAACTTCTCTTCTCCCCAATCCTATTCAATACCTCCTCATTAGTTACGTGATCTACCCACCTTATCTTCAGCATTCTTCTGTAGCACCACATTTCGAAAGCTTCTATTCTCTTCTTGTCCAAACTAGTTATCGTCCATGTCTCACTTCCATACATGGCTACACTCCATACAAATACTTTCAGAAACGACTTCCTGACACCTAAATCTATATTCGATGTTAACAAATTTCTCTTCTTGAGAAACGCTTTCCTTGCCATTGCCAGTCTACATTTTATATCCTCTCTACTTCGACCATCATCGGTTATTTTACTCCCTAAATAGCAACACTCCTTTACTACTTTAAGTGTCTCATTTCCTAATCTAATTCCCTCAGCATCACCCGACTTAATTTGACTACATTCCATTATCCTCGTTTTGCTTTCGTTGATGTTCATCTTATATCCTCCTTTCAAGACACTGTCCATTCCGTTCAACTGCTCTTCCAAGTCCTTTGCTGTCTCTGAGAGAATTACAATGTCATCGGCGAACCTCAAAGTTTTTACTTCTTCTCCATGAATTTTAATACCTACTCCGAATTTTTCTTTTGTTTCCTTTACTGCTTGCTCAATATACAGATTGAATAACATCGGGGAGAGGCTACAACCCTGTCTCACTCCTTTCCCAACCACTGCTTCCCTTTCATGCCCCTCGACTCTTATAACTGCCATCTGGTTTCTGTACAAATTGAAAATAGCCTTTCGCTCCCTGTATTTTACCCCTGACACCTTCAGAATTTGAAAGAGAGTATTCCAGTCAACATTGTCAAAAGCTTTCTCTAAGTCTACAAATGCTAGAAATGTAGGTTCGCCTTTTCTTAATCTTTCTTCCAAGATAAGTCGTAAGGTCAGTATTGCCTCACGTGTTCCAACATTTCTACGGAATCCAAACTGATCTTCCCCGAGGTCGGCTTCTACCAGTTTTTCCATTCGTCTGTAAAGAATTCGCGTTAGTATTTTGCAGCTGTGACTTATTAAACTGATAGTTCGGTAACTTTCACATCTGTCAACACCTGCTTTCTTTGGGATTGGAATTATTATATTCTTCTTAAAGTCTGAGGGTATTTCGCCTGTCTCATACATCGTGCTCACCAGATGGTAGAGTTTTGTCATGACTGGCTCTCCTGAGGCCATCAGTAGTTCTAATGGAATGTTGTCTACTCCCGGGGCCTTGTTTTGACTCAGGTCTTTCAGTGCTCTGTCAAACTCTTCACGCAGTATCTTATCTCCCATTTCATCTTCATCTACATCCTCTTCCATTTCCATAATATTGTCCTCAAGTACATCGCCCTTGTATAAACCCTCTATATATTCCTTCCACCTTTCTGCTTTTCCTTCTTTGCTTAGAACTGGGTTTCCATCTGAGCTCTTGATGTTCATACAAGTGGTTCTCTTATCTCCAAAGGTCTCTTTAATTTTCCTGTAGGCAGTATCTATCTTACCCCTAGTGAGACAAGCCTCTACATCCTTACATTTGTCCTCTAGCCATCCCTGCTTAGCCATTTTGCACTTCCTGTCAATCTCATTTTTTAGACGTTTGTATTCCTTTTTGCCTGCTTCACTAACTGCATTTTTGTATTTTCTCCTTTCATCAATTAAATTCAGTATCTCTTCTGTTACCCAAGGATTTCTACTAGCCCTCGTCTTTTTACGTACTTGATCCTCTGCTGCCTTCACTATTTCATCCCTCAAAGCTACCCATTCTTCTTCTACTGTATTTCTTTCCCCCATTCCTGTCAATTGTTCCCTAATGCTCTCCCTGAAACTCTGTACAACCTCTGGTTCTTTCAGTTTATCCAGGTCCCATCTCCTTAAATTCCCACCTTTTTGCAGTTTCTTCAGTTTCAATCTGCAGTTCATAACCAATAGATTGTGGTCAGAATCTACATCTGCCCCAGGAAATGTTTTACAATTTAGAACCTGGTTCCTAAATCTCTGTCTTACCATTATATAATCTATCTGAAACCTGTCAGTATCTCCAGGCTTCTTCCATGTATACAGCCTCCTTTCATGATTCTTGAACCAAGTGTTAGCTATGATTAAGTTATGCTCTGTGCAAAATTCTACAAGGCGGCTTCCTCTTTCATTCCTTCCCCCCAATCCATATTCACCTACTATGTTTCCTTCTCTCCCTTTTCCTACTGAGGAATTCCAGTCACCCATCACTATTAAATTTTCGTCTCCCTTCACTACCTGAATAATTTCTTTTATCTCGTCATACATTTCATCTATTTCTTCATCATCTGCAGTGCTAGTTGGCATATAAACTTGTACTACTGTAGTAGGCATGGGCTTTGTGTCTATCTTGGCCACAATAATGCGTTCACTATGCTGTTTGTAGTAGCTAACCCGCACTCCTATTTTTTTATTCATTATTAAACCTACTCCTGCATTACCCCTATTTGATTTTGTATTTATAACCCTGTAATCACCTGACCAAAAGTCTTGTTCCTCCTGCCACCGAACTTCACTAAATCCCACTATATCTAACTTTAACCTAACCATCTCCCTTTTTAAATTTTCTAACCTACCTGCCCAATTAAGTGATCTGACATTCCACGCTCCGATCCGTAGAACGCCAGTTTTCTTTCTAATACTGCAATATTCAGTCCAAGTTGGACTACTTGAAATTGGTACTATCAACCATCATATAAAAATGTGGTATACTGTTAAGATTCCTCACTTAATTTTATTTGCCAGTAACCATATATTTAATCCATCGAGGTAAAATACTTAGCTTTTACAAACTTAGCTAATAACTCACTTACACTGACAGGCCTGTATCTTTCTGTTTCACTTTGTTTAAAAGTCCTTACATCGAGAACAAGATGGACACCACCTGTAGTTTTCTTTATTGCTAATAGAGGATTATTATATGCACTAATACTACACTTGATTATATGTTGGTCTATCATTTCATTAACCTCCTCCTAGAAATCATTCTCGAGATTAATTGGTACTGGATATGGTTTATAGAAGAAAGGTTCTGCCTTTTTTCATTTTAAACCTGTGAACGTAACTGCTAATTTCACCTGGTTTGTCCAAAAAGACATTGCTATATGCACTTAAAATGCCATTCACCTCTTGTTTCTGGGTATCTGTCAATGAATTTGACTGGAACACTTTTATCTGAATATCTTTTCTGGATTGATCAAGAACTACTTCAGTACTCTGTTCCACTAATATGTTAGTGCTAGTTAGTAAGTATATTTTATTTGAATGGAAGATTTCTGTATTTACAGTGAACTTGGCTGAAACGGTACTTCTACCCTACAGTCGCCCAGACTACATCTTAAAGTTCTACTGGAAAAGTCAACTATTACATGTTGTTTCAATAACGAATCTAAACCTAGCAATAATTGCATATTTATGTTAGATACTATTAATAACATTTGGGAAAGAAAGACATCCAATTCATATTGCAATTCTTGTTTAATTAGCTTACCTTTATTTCCAGCTATTTGACCTATATACACTCCAGTTACGGGTAATATCAGTAATTTTCCTTCATTTTGCATGTTGTAAACAACTATTCGGATATTAGAGAAATTTCACTACCAGAATCTACATATAGCTCGACATTATTCCCACACAGAACTCTAGATACTATAGGCTTAAACATTTCCTCATTATTATGTAGTTCCTCCTCTAATAAACACTTCTTGATTGATATTTTTTCTGCTGAAAACTATGTATTTTTCTACAAATGGGTTGCATAGTGTTCAGTAACATCCTGGGTCTTGGCCCTGGACCCAGGATTCTCTCCGTTTTCCATGGTAATCAAAGGATAGCTACTTTGCATCATATCTTGGATAGTATTTATAACATCTGTATGTGGCGCATTACCCTGTGTTGTCATGTTACTTTTGAAATACAAACATCTGAGACAATTTAATCTGGTTATTTTCATCTGATTTTATTTTGTTCGTACTGTTAGCGTGTAACTGCTGTAATTATTTTCCTTCTTTTACTAAATGTACCTGAACTTTTACATGATTTCCAGTTTCTATTATTACTGTTTCTCTCCTGGTCTTGCTACATTTCATTCTTGTCTGTGTTTAGTGACAAGCCTTCAATATAGGATAGTAAATCTCCTACATTCATTCAACAATCCTCTACACCATATTTCTTTTAGGACAGTGTGGCAGCCTACATATCAACACTTCACAACTAAGTGAGTTTCATCCAATACAGCATCTACATACTTTGCTTCAGTTAATGCAATTTGATATATTTCTTGTGTACCCATGAACTATTTTAGTACTTTGGATCTAAAAGCTGTAATGTTAGCTTCTATTGGGTACTGGACGACCAGTATTTCCTCTTAAACTTGTCCTGGAAATCTCCCATGATTTAAAATAATCAGAATGAGCAGTACTGCATTCTGCTGTATCTCTGGATAAACGTCCTAACGCGAAATCTATCTTCTTGTGATCACTCCACTTACTGAGTGATGATTAAATACTCTTAAGAAATAGGTGGGGACAACTTTCCTTTGGGCTTAAACATAGGCGAACTGTTTTGGCAAATTTAAGCCACTGCTGAATTGCAAATCATCTACCAGATCCACAGGTAAACAACGACCATATCCAATTTGTTTGTTTTGCATGTTATTTTCAGTGTCTGTAATTGCACTCCAAAGTTTTTTTAATTCTTCTTAGCAATGTGTAGTCTTACCTTCCAAGGTGGTCGCGCTATTCTGTAAACTAATGGTATCTTTTACAAAAGTTTTGAAGCTGAACTTCCAAAAGAGTTAAGTGTGTCTACCTGCATATTCGCATCAGAAATTTCAAGCTGTACTTTGTCGAACTTAACTCTAACGTTATGAAAATATTACTTGCACTCTGTAGTTAATACTTGACATACTTCATCAGGTAAGTTTTCTGTGAGACTGTTAACCTTTGTGTCAGTATCTGTTAACTTTGTTCCCTGCTCTATTATTTGAGATGTTAAGTACTCTTTTAGTCCTTCAGTTACCTTACTAGAAATAGCTTCTTGAATCATATCCTATTTTGCATTCCTCTGAACTCCTTAACGTCAAAGACAACATTTTGAAATTTGTGCTCGAAGTCTCAAATTTAGTGTTTAAGGTGACAGACAATTTTTTTTTATTATTGTCATTATTTTCTTTCAATTAATCATTTAAACCTGTTATGAGAGTACTAGTTTCTTCTAATGTTTGATTAATGCTTTCCATTAACTGTTTATTATTATCAGCTAGCTCTTGCTTTAGCAATTAAAGTATTTTGCTTGTTTGTTTCCGAAGCCATGCTTTGTGATGCAATAGGCATAAGAAAAAATCCACTCACACATACACTATGACAAAATTCACTGCTCACCGCGTGTAATATCTCGTCAAATGGTTGCTGCTTCTGCCAGCTAATGACAGCATGCCATTGGTGCTTGTAGACTGTGATTAGGCAACTATATACCTTCAGTAGTCAAAGATAGCCCTGGGTTGTTGCATTCTGCTGTATCTGTAGCGCGAACATGCTACAGTAGCAATGATTTCGGTGTCTCGCAGGTAAGATCTCTGTTGAAATTCTTCTTAGACAGTAATTTGAATGGGATTTATCCCTTTATCATGTCAAATAACTCTGCAATATTGATGATATTCGCTAACTATTTAAATTCACAACTAACTGTATGGCTCTGTATTGTTGCTTCTTTTCTTGTTGCCCCCGTAGCAATTCTTATCTTCTTGGTATATGTGCTTTTTTCTTTATTTAGCAAATTCTAAGTAAAAAAAAGAGGGGCGCATCCATTTGGATTTTGGTCATTTTAGATGGTGTAAAGCTAAAGCTTTCCGACTTATACCAAATTATCACATTATGACTGAACATGTATTTTCACTTTTGACCATCCGTTTCCAGATGTTTATTGCATAACTGCATATGCAATTAAGTCCATTAACATGACACTAACACATTCTTTCTCTGTGGGAAGCCTCTGTCTAACAGTACCACATGAGCTTTATTACATTATAATCAAAAAACATAATTTGTTTTTCTCCTAAGAGACTCCATAATCTCATTTGTCCTGGGGCCATAGACTGCGTACTAGATGTCCAGAAAGTAGTCCGCATTTTCCCGGCTTCCACGCACTAGGCTACCGTATTTACTCGAATCTAAGCCGCACTTTTTTTCCGGTTTTTGTAATCCAAAAAACCGCCTGCGGCTTAGAATCGAGTGCAAAGCAAGCGGAAGTTATGAAAAATGTTGGTACGTGCCGCCACAACTAACTTCTGCCGTCGAATATATGTAGCGCTACGCAGGCATGCTCTGTAGGCACAAAGATAAATACTGGCGCCAAAACCTCTGCGTCAGTAAATAAATTTAAAAAAAAAAAAAGTGGAAGACGAGCTTTTTTTCTCCGCCGCGAGTTTCGACCACTGCATTTTCATACATTATCCAACGAAGTAAATACAAATTCCGTATTGTTCATCTTCGAATGTAGCACAATTTAAGTGTACTACGAAAATCTGACTGGCAAGACTGTTTGGGATGTTTGTCAATATGGCCAACTCTACGTTCTGAATTTTTTCCTATCTGTGAGAAGAGATGGTTGCTAATAGGAACCTGATGAAATTTGAATCACATACAGTATTCTCTTCACCATAAGAATAATACGAATATAAACATTTTGCCATGTATTCTTTCGTGTTTGCTGCTCTCTCATTTAAATCCTGTCTGCCTAATAAACTACGAAACTAGAGTGAGACAACAGCAAACGCGGAAGAATATACGTATCGTGTCATGTTTATATTCGTATTATTCTTATGCCTAACAGTGATACAGTGAGAAATGAAGCACGGCAAGTGACTAGATTTTTAAATCTAAGATGACTCTAATTTCTGTGCAGAATTTGATGTAATAAAGAAGCGGCCGCAAAGATTTTCAAACGGAGAAAAATTTTCGCCTAACTCTCGTTCAGAACATGTTCTATCATACGCAGTCTATTATTTGATTCTTGTTGATCATTATCAAAGAAAGCAGCAGTGTAAGTAACAACAAATAGCAGTCTCTTGCCATTGTTTCGCTAATGAGACGATTCCTCTCTTTTTTTTTTTTTTAATTGTACACGGCGGTAGCGCGTACAAAAGCAAGCCATGCCGCGAGCCGCAACAGGCCGTAAACAAACACGCACTATCAGAATGCGACAAACAATGCATGACACAGTGCAGTAATGCATTTTCAGCTTAAGAGTGACGCAAACTCCTATAACAAAGACAACGGCACTTATCAGCTCAAAGCAAAATAAGCAATCGATTCAAACCAGACGAAGCACGTGAAAAAGGAAGGGCACCCGTATAAATACGGACGGAGAGCCCGACGCATAGCAATGGCTACGTTGTAAAGCTTAACTGCTAAGCTTACGACTCTAACCAAACTACTGTAGCTGTATCGTCATTCATTTGACCTAAATTGTGTCTCATATTACAATGGACCAACCTTGTTTCGATTTGGAGGTGCGGCCTAAAACTTTTCTCTCCCCTTGAATTTTGAGTCTCAAATTTCAGGTGCGGCTTAGATTCGGGAAATTTTATTTTCCTTCATTTCGAGTCTCATTTTTCAGGTGCGGCTTAGATTCGAGTGCGGCTTAGATTCGAGTGCGGCTTAGATTCGAGTAAATACGGTACATCCTTCCTCCTACGCCCTCTCTCTAGGAACAGATGCAGTACACACAGAAGGTCTGTTCATATTGGTCTCCCCTACCTTACTTACATTGCTAACGTCTTTAGCTGATGCGACAATTCTTCACTAGTGGAACAGGACTTGACCCACAACAGCCTATTACACTACATCTACATGGTTACTCTGCAATTCACACTTAAGTGCCTGGCAGAGGGTTCATCAAACCAATTTCATACAATTTCTCTACCATTCCACTCTCGAATGGTGCATGGGAAAAAGGAACACCTAAACCTTTCCGTTCAAGCTCTGATTTCTCTCATTTCATTATGATGATCATTTCTCCCTACATAGGTGGGTGTCAACAAAATATTTTATTATTCGGAAGAGAAATTTGGTGATTGAAATTTCGTAAATAGATCTCATCGCAAAGAAAACCGCCTTTGTTTCAATGACCGCCACCCCAACTCGCATATCATATCAGTGACACTCTCACCCCTATTACGCGCTAACACGAAATGAGCTGCCCTTCTTTGCACTTTTTCGATGTCGTCCATCAATCCTACCTGGTAAGGAGCCCACACCACGCAGCAATATCCAGCAGCGGACGGACAAGTGTAATGTAGGCTGTCTCTTTAGTGGGTTTGTCACATGTTCTAACTGTTCTGCCAACAAAGCGCAGTCTTTTGATCGCCTTCCCCACAATATTATCTATGTGGTCTTTCCAATTTAAGTTGCTCATATTTGTAATTCCTAGGTATTTAATCAAATTGACAGCCCTTAGATTTGTGTGATTTATTGTATAACCAAAATTTATCAGATTTCTTTCAGTACCCATGTGGATGACCTCGCACTATTTTTTTGTTTAGTGCCAACTGCCACTTTTCGCACCATACAGAAATTCTCTCTAGATCACTTTGCAATTGGAATTGATCGTCTGATGATTTTACTAGACGCTAAATTACAGCATCATCTGCAAACAATCTAAGGGGGCTGCCCAAATTATCACCTAGATCATTTATGTAAATTAGGAACAGCAGAGGACCTATGACACTACATGCAGAACGCCAGATATAACTTCTGCTCTACTCGATGATTTACCGTCTGTCACTACGAACTGTGACCTCTCTGAGAGGAAATCACGAATCCAGTCACACAACTGAGACAATACTCCATATGCACGCAATTTGGTTAATAGTCGCTTGTGAGGAACAGTATCAAAAGCATTCTGGAAATCTAGGAATATGGAATCGATCTGATGATGATGATGATGTTTGGTTTGTGGGGCGCTCAACTGCGTGGTTATTAGCGCCCGTACAATTTCCCAACCTTTGCTCAGTCCAATTTCGCCACTTTCCTGGATGATGATGAAATGATGAGGACAACACAAACACCCAGTCATCTCGAGGCAGGTGAAAATCCCTGACCCCGCCGGGAATCGAACCCGGGACCCCGTGCTCGGGAAGCGAGAACGCTACCGCGAGACCACGAGCGGCGGACATGGAATCGATCTGAGATCCCTTGTCGACACCCACCACTGCGCCATTTGTTAATGACCGAGTAATTCTAATCAGAGTTTATACAGTGAGTGATTACCTTTTTCCTTAACATAACTTGTTTTCCTCCTCCTAGTATTTTAATAGGAATGTAAGAATGTAATAAAGCCTAAAGAGTTTGTCTGTCCTACTGAAAGTGAGTTGATTGGGAGGGAATACTTGGTCGATTTTGATAAATGTATAGGATACTGATCAATTAACCACAGTCTTATTGAACAAGTCATGGACATACAAGAATGGAAGAAGCAACATGGAGAACTTACAGAAGGATCCCAAGGACACAATATGGTGCTAGCAGTAAGAATCTGGGAACATATTACAAAAAGAAAAAAAAAAAAAAGGATAATATTGTTTTGTGAGTAAAGTTTAAAGGCCTATAGCACAATGCAGTTACTGAACTGTATCAATACTTGGTGTGGTACGAACAGAGAAATCACATGAGTGGGGGAGCAAGTGTGAAAAGTTTCAACATATTGCACAATATTTTTCAATAAGGTTAATGATGATTGGTTGTATTACAAGATTAACATTTTATTTCATTTTCATGTATACAATGTCTAATGAGCTATGTTTATCAGTTATGAGAGCAATGCTCCAAATAGTTTTCCTGTAATTAATTTGAGTAAAAAAAAAAAGAGATCACACTGTGTAGAAATAGAAAGAAAGTAGAGAAGTGGTTCAAACGTTACTTTTCAAGACTAAAAGAAGTTCTAATATCAGAGTTACTTTTATACAAAAATATACATTTTGTAAATTCTGTTAGAAATTTATTGAACTGTCACATTATATACCATTACTTCCTTGACTCGCACTTTAACCTGGCGTATTTGCTTACTGATCCTTTTCCGGATATGACCAGTGAGCAACTTCTTCATTATGGTCATTCAGCAACCTGACCATGTCTTGTGGACTTGCATACAAAACAGGAATAAATCTCTGTTGCTCTCTCTGATTCTGTTCAGTGATGTATCACAGTTGTGGACATTTCACACCATACTGATTTCTTGAAGTTTTAAATTGTGTACAGTTCTGTAATTTTAATTAATTGGGCATTCTCATGCACCTGATCTGTGGTATCAAACTTCATTTCAGACGCAAGTATCCTTTTTTGTGTTGCAATATTTCAGACACAAGTATCCTTTTTTGTGTTGCAATTATCATCAATGTCAGCCTATATTTTGTTCAACACAAGTCAAGAAATGCATGGCGTTTTGTTGTGGTCTAGTCAAAAGACTGTTGTGACAACTCTCTCCACACTGAGTCTATTCTATGAAAGTCCCTCCATCTCTGCACTAATACTACAACACACTTTCACTTTACTCTGCTGTATGTTTCAATTCTCACATGCCTGAAACCCAAGCATGTTAAAGCGTATACTTCAAGGACACAGGGATGCACATTGGCTCCAGATCAAATAAACCTAGCAAGTCAACGAGGGAGGGCAGTGTGCCAACCAACCTGTATGTGGCTCTTAGGCAGTTTTCCACATCCACCTAGGTAAATATTGGGCTTACTCTCACATCCGTCTCAGATACACCAGAGCTTGTAGTATCTTTAAAATGCTTTTGGAAGAGGTGACACCCCCCCCCCCCCCCCACCAAAGCAATAATACCTTACATGCTGGTATGGTTGTTTGTCTGCAAAATGGGAAAAGTACCAAATTTTCCCAACCAGGCAAGTGGCTGGATATAGAGGATAGGATATGAAAGAAAACATATTCAAAGCCGTTGCCTCCCTCCGTAATTTTTTTTTTTACCTCTGTAGTATATAAACTTCCCTTTACTCTTAAATTAACTATGCTTCTAAGTCTCAAGATTTATTCCATCAACTATCTCTTCTTTTACTCAAATTGTGTCAGAAAGCTCTTTACTCCACAATTTGATGCAATACCTGTTCATTAGTAACTCAACCTACCCATCTAATCTTCAGCATTATACTGTAACAATACATTTCAAAAGCTTCGAAACCCTTCTTGCCCAAACTGTCTATCATCCAAGTTTCACTTTCATGTAAGGCTAAATTCCAAACAATACTTTAATTTATATCAGATGTCAACAGATTTCTTTCTCAAAAATGCTTTGCTGGGGGCTGGGGGGTGTGGGGGGGGGGGAGGGAGGGAGGGAGGGAGGGAGGGAGGGAGGGAGGGAGGAGGAGGAGGAGGAGGAGGTTGGTTGGTTGGTTGGTTGGTTGGTTTGGGGAAGGAGACCAGACAGCGTGGTCATCGGTCTCATCGGATTAGGGAAGGATTGGGAAGGAAGTCGGCCGTGCCCTTTCAGAGGAACCATCCCGGCATTTGCCTGGAGTGATTTAGGGAAGTCACGGAAAACCTAAATCAGGATGGCCGGACGCGGGATTGAACCGTCGTCCTCCCGAATGCGAGTCCAGTGTCTAACCACTGCGCCACCCCGCTCGGTCGAGGAGGAGGATTGAGTAAGGGGATGGCTGACAGTTGTGATTGCTACAAGGGAGGTAGCAGGGGCACGGGACAAGAATGCAACATGGCCCCAACACTGGTGAATTTGTTCAATACACAATGATGAAATGCAATGATTTGGAGGATGGGATTGGGAGAGAATGACAAAAGTGAAGAAGAGGAGATAATAGAAAGAGGATGTAGGTGGAGGGCAAGTGAAGTAAGGGACTTGGGGCAGGGTGGAGGTGGGTGTGGAGTATGTGGCTTTGTTCCTGTAATTCTCTAGACCTCAATTTTCGCTAGTTGCCTCCCTCAAGCCCACCAATCTCAAACGACTGAACTCTATCTGGTGAAAACCAATACTTTCAATCTATAGCACAGACAGCACAGAAAAATTAATAGTTCAAACCAGTACAAGTATTAGCAGTATGAAATAAGAAACTAATTAAGGAGAATGACAGAAGATGGCTTGTAATGTAAATGGAAATAAAAGCATAGGCATTCTGTCAAGATGTGTTAGGAAAAGGAGGCACAATACAGAGTTGTGCAAAGCAGATCTACATCCAATAAAAAAATCTACATAGCATTTAGTATTGTGGTTGTTAGCAAAAAAAGAGGAGACACATTAACATCATACCTTTCTCTTCACTTGTTAACCCTGTAACTGAACTTAAATTCTCAAGCAAAGTCCGCAACTTCATTACTCTGTCGGCTCTTACATAGAGATTCTGCCGCAGGGGATTAACGATTTCTTCCCTCAAAACTCGCTGCACTTCATCATACTGTTTGATATCATTCTCTGTTGGAGGTCTGAACAACAGACTGTCAAAGGCGCTGGAAAAAAAATTCAGACAGGTTCTAGTGTATTACGGAATAAATAAGCGTGTGAAGTAACCAAGTTAAATAGTGAAGAAATTCATACCTGGTAAAAGTAAACATACTGAAAAGAGTAGCATCTAAGTAGCACGAATTATGATGACCCTGGATGCCCCTGAACTTGCCACAAAAGGACTCTGTATCGCCCTTCCACCTTAGTGGTGGGACAACTCCAGGGATAACAGGGCAATCAATCTGACCAAAGCCTGTAACACATACATCACTATAAAATTCCAGCAACACAAATGAGAACAGGCACAATACTGTGCATGGAAATGTAACACTCAATTGCCCAACACATAATGGGTGTGGTCTTCATGGATCTCACAGCAGGGTACGATACTGTCCATCATCGGTTACTCCACGCAAAATTATACAGTATGATCAAGAACGCCCACGTCAAACTAATCAGCACCCTCCTCCAAAACCGCAGGTTTTTTGTTGAATTTCAAGGACACCACAGTCGCTGGAGAGTTCAGAAAAATGGTCTACCTCAGGGAAGTGTCTTGGCTCCACTTCTCTTCACTAATCATACCAATGACCAATTACTGACCTCGGGCGTAAGGAGACTCTTATTTGCAGATGACCTAGCCCTTGCTACGCAGAGTTCATGCTTTGAAACAGTGGAAAGAAACCTGACAACTGCAATTAGAACACTGTCAAACTACTACATTCAGAACCAATTCAGACCAAACCCTTCGAAGACACAAGTGTATGCCTTTCAATTAAGGATCAGGGAAGTTAATCGTGAGCTACATATTGGTCAGGCATCCAACTCTAGCATCATCACACCCCTAAATACTTGGGAGTCACTCTCGACAGAACTTTGACTTTCGAAACTCACTGCAAGAACACCAAAATGAAAATCTCCACTCGAAACAACCTAATTCGCAAACTATCTGGGACACAGTGGGGCTCACATCCACAAACCATACGCTCTTCTGCTATGGCACTTATGATTCCCCAGTCTGGTATAGGTCATCTCATGCCAGACAAGTAGACATTGCTCTCAATGAAACCTGCAGGTTGATCAAAGATTGCTAAGACCTATTCCAACTGATAGGCTCTACTACCTGACTGGAATAGTGCCACCATGGGTAGGCAGAGCAGTGGCTGCCAACAAGGAGAGACTGAAACAGAACAGCACCCATCCACTGCACAGACATAATCCACCACAGCAATGGCTGAGCTCCTGAAAGAGCTTCCCGAGGACATCCGAGAAACTCACCATTTCACCAGAGAAGGTAAGGCTGGAGTTATGGAAGAAGACGATGCCTCACCTGCACGGATGGATGCCAGAAGCTGATGAACTACCACCTGGGCACAATGAAAGGTGGCTGGTGTGGAAATCATTAAACAGATTACGATCAGGAGTTGGACGATCCAGAGACAACCTCAAGAGATGGGGCTTCATAACAGAAGATATGTCCTGTGATTGTGGACAAGGACAAACCACAAGCCACATGCTTCAGTGCCCTTTGTGCCCTACATCCTGCACCAAGATTTATCTCATATGGCTACTGTAAATTTGTATGTTTCTGACTCGAGAATAAAAAATTGCTCATTTAACTGTTATAAACAAAACTCATATGATGCTGTTACAAAACACTGCTCCTTCTTTTACTCAAGTTCAAATGGCTCTGAGCACTATGCGACTTAACTTCTGAGGTCATCAGTCACCTAGAACTTAGAACTAATTAAACCTAACTAACCTAAGGACATCACACACATCCATGCCTGAGGCAGAATTTGAACCTGCGACCGTAGTGTTTTACTCATGTGATACATAGTTGCTTTATTCATAAATGGTATCTTTCAAATGCAGTTGCAGATGAACAGGAAGATTGTATCTTCCTAGGTGTCCAAAAGGCATTTGACTTTGTACCACAAGGTAGACTACTAACAACAATACAATCATATTCAGTGCCCTTGCTGACCAGTGACTGCTTCAAAGAAGATTTGACTAATAGAAGCCAGTATGTTGTACTGGACAGTGAACGTTCAGCAGAAATAAGTGTAACAATGGGTGTGCCCCAATGTATTGTAACAGGACTTCAAATATCCTCAACACATACAAGTGATTTACCAGGTATGATCAGCAACATTTTGCATTTTCAACTTTTTCACTGTGTTGCTGTTACTGTAGCAGATATTGAACCAATTTATCCTAAATTAACTTTATTTTTGAGTTTGTTAAAGACTATATATAACATCACAAGGTATTAGGAAACTATTAATTTTTACTAAAGTTTTTTCAATTGCCGTAACAGAAATATCATTTTGGGTTATTTGCTTCAATTCTTATTGGGAACTAGTAGTTTTTAGCTCAACAGATTAAAAGATAGTCAGCAGGCTTAACTAAATAATTTTTTCACCGTCCTGGAATACATTGCACCAGCCACAATGCAGGCCCACTGTGAATGTTGTTCTTGAACGCCAGATGAGTTAGTTTATGTTCTTAAGCAGCTGGAAACCGCCATGACTACAAAACACTTGGCAGATACTGCAAATTGGTGTGTTGGAAGAGCTCCGAAGAGTCATGTACTTGTGGCACCAAAGATAACTCAACTACTATTATCTCCTGTGGATATGTCTCCTCTGCAGAAAGTACTTGTCCACTTGACTGTGATTAGAGTGTCAATGGTAGATCTACATGTCCTGTAGAAGGTAGATGGGGACCAGGGAGGACTCTGGATGTTATACCAATGCCCCTAACTTACAAGTTTGAGGTGCTGTCTTTCACTGAAAGTGAAACTGAGCCCTGGAATTCACTACACCAAATTTGGGAAACCTGTTTTGTCCTTGTAATCCATTGAGGACAGTGGGATAGCAACTAGACATTAAGTACTTGAATAATGAAAATTGAAACCAGCAGCTGCATTGCAATTCAAACGTTTATTCGAAACATGCTACCAATTTAATCATGACAAAGCATCATATTAGTTGTCGTCTGACCATTGAAGGGCTTGTTACTGGAAGTTACGGAATCCAGTTGATTCTGGCCTCGCTGCACTCGACTTTATTGGATGCACATGCTGGCATAACATGCTTACTAGGTTGTACTGTTTCCATTTGAAGACTTAGTAGCCCTTTGTCATTGTGGTTTGTACGTTCATGGTAGATTACACTTGAAGCCTGAAGATGAGACATTCTTGCATAAAAACTGGTAGCAGGTCTTGAATAAACGACGTTTGAAGTACAATATAGTTGTCTGTTTCGATTTTCACTATTCAAGAGCTTTGGCCTATGTTAAGAGGAGGCATACACAAAAGGATAGAGATGTATTAATTTTCGGCAGTTCAACTGTATGGCCTATAATGGTACCCCTTAGGGAAATGGCAGCAAGGGACAGGAAAGAACACCAGGTGCACTCATTAGCTTTTCATGTAAAGAAAAGACAGCAGATTTGTTTACATGTGTGGGGTGTTTACTTCATAAATGGTGTTCGAGTAGAGAAGGTTTCAGAATACTGTTACCAAGAATGTCACAACAAACAACACTATGGTCTTTAACAGCACTTGTCACCTATAGGCGAAACTCCAAACCTAATGTAATTATGTTTGTACTTACTTTCCTTTACACCCAGTTCACTTTTGTTAGGTTGACACACATCCCTAGAAGCAGAATGATCTATTGACACAACACTAACTTTTGATTTTGTTAAACCCTGTTTCCCTTCCAAACTTCCACTTTTCAACCAATTATCCATTTTAATATGAACGGAAACAACTCTGATCTACAACTGACAACTTACTGCATTTGCCATAAGGACAGAAGAAGTAGGCTGTTGTTGAAAACCAAAGGCTTGCCTCTGCCACGTAACCATACATTAGTGGGATCATGGTACTGTTGTTAGTATTGTTAGAGCACAAAGAAGCTGGAAGACTAAATTTACATTGTAACAAAATCAAATGCATTCCTAGTGTTGTTACATAATTGTAAATCAGGCATTTGTGGTAAATATTAATTTATTGTTGTAATAATATGATAAATTCTCAATGTTACACTATGTAACAAGGAACATTTTTTTATTAACAGCAGAATCTATGGAAACAGTAATAGGCGTAATCCTGAAACCTACCATTATGGGGAGAGGGGAAAAAAAAGAGAGTTCTGGTGAACCCGAACCCCTGGGGGGTTTGCAAACCAAGTTAGGAAATGACAGTACAGTCAATAAGTTTTATGGCATTAGATATATAATACATTTGTAGAATAGTTCTGAGAGTACTATTTAAGTTGTACTTATACCCGGGCCGCTGAAACATTGCACTTGACGTTTGCGTATGAAGTTGGCAGCGTATCAGAGTAACAAGTGAAGAACGATAGGCGCTGGGCGTTCAGCGTGGGGCGCCAGCCAATCACAGCGCAGTGAGCACAGCTGTTACTCACGTGCTGTGACGTCAAAGTTCCCGCGTTGCCGGCTTTGTTTAGTGGATGTGTATACAACGTGAATTGTATGTTGTTTACCGCGTGTTTTCGTTGTACTGTGTGCTATATCGTTGTGACTTTTGTTACGTTGTGAGTGTACATACTTGGAAAATGCCACCGAAAAGACTTCGTTCACCCAGTGACAATCCTTTGCGTCGAGGGGTGCCCCTAAACAGCCAGGCACTGGAGTTACTACGCAGAACTCGTGAGTTTTACGAGCAGGAGAAAAACTATGTAAGCATTCATGGACAGCCATCAATTCCTGCCGACAAAGTGGTGGAACGTACGTCGAAAACTCTTGGTATTAGTGCAAGAACCGTAGTAAGTAAAGGAGTATTACTACAAAACTTGGAAGATACTGAAGTGAGCCGTAATGATTCCGAGCTGTCTGGATCAAATAATACATTTTTATCAACCCCAGGAAAGAAGAAAAAGCGACCTAGTCCTATCACAGATTCAGATTCTTTCCAGACTGATGCAATTCGTAGGCATGTTTATGCTTACTACAGCAGAAAAGAGTATCCGACTGTAGCTAAGTTATTAATCTCTTTAAAAGAAAGTGAACTCTTTAGGGGTGGTAAAACATCACTAAAAATTGTGCTAAAAAACATGGGTTTCCGTTACAAAACGCTAGACGGACGCAAAGTACTGTTAGAGAGGGCACATATTGTTACCGCTCGTAGCATTTTCTTGCACAAAATTGTGGGCAGAGACATTCATTCCATAATTTGGCTAGACGAAACGTGGGTTAATGCCGGGGAAGCTGTAAGTAAATGTTGGACGGATAACACACCCAGCAGTAGTGGCCATCAGCCGACGGGAAGAGGAGCTAGATTAATTGTGGTCCATGCAGGCTCCTCCAGTGGTTTTGTCCCTGACGCACTTTTAGTTTTTAGATCAAAAAAGACTGGTGATTACCATGAAGATATGGATCATACACGATTTGTTGAGTGGTTCAGGAACCTTTTAAAACAATTTCCTGTCCCTACAACAATTGTAATGGACAATGCTCCATATCATTCGGTGATACAGAACAAAGCCCCAACCACAAATGATCGGAAAGAAGTTATGGTGCAGTGGTTACAGGCTCGAAATATTGCAGCTGATATGAGTATGACAAAGGTTCTGTTATATTCTCTTGTTAAAGAAAATAAGCCTACGACACCTACATATGTAGTAGACGAAATTGCCAAGGAGCAGGGTCATACTGTAATAAGGCTGCCGCCATATCACTGCCATTTCAACCCTATTGAGTTAATATGGAGTGATGTAAAAATGTATGTAAGGAACAACAACAAGTCCTTTACAATAACAGAGGTGGAAAAGCTGTTGCGTGAAGCTCTTGTGACTGTGGATGCAGCCTCATGGAGAAAAAAAGTAGAGCACGTCGAGAAGCTTATACGAGCAGCACAGACAATAGAAGGCATTATCAGTGGCCATGAACAATTGATGATTTGTCTTGCTGATGACGACGATGAAGACGGTTTTGGCGATGAATCGGACAACAGTGACGATGGCGAGCTGGATGGAATTGCGCCATTATCGCTGTAAATTGGTGAGTGAAAAATTACTAATATTGGTTATTTATTGCAATCTCGGTTATTATTTATTTTGTGAACTTTGTACATTATTGATTTTAAAGTACCAGTCGTCAGATGCTTGTTTTTTGTATTTCTTTGCTCCGTTATCGAATTGGTGCGCATTGTTATGCTTTTATATGCATTATTATACGGTTGCTTACTTCCTGTCATTGTAGTACAACTAAAAACGAGTTTTTATATACACTGAAATTGCTCAATCGCTTGCATTTACGAGACGGGACGGAAATCTGTATCGTCTGCTGTGTGTATAGAGGCTGCTGTTGCAACGTCGCTATTACATTATAGCCAACCTAACTAGCAAAAAGCGAACTGTCAAGTGCAATGTTTCGCCGGCGGGGGTATAAGATCTTATACACTTTCATAACCACATTTTATATCAAAGCTATAAAAAGTAAGTCAGTAATGTTGTAAATCCCTAAATTCCAATTAATTTTTTCTCATTCCAATGCCTTACATTTAAGTACCTACTTGAATTTAACTTTGAAGTATTATACACCTTTTTTCTAAAGTACCATATCATTCAACTGTATCACAGTATTTGACACATTCATTTACCTTGTTAACTACTCCGTATTTGTTTTCATCTGATTTAAGCGAATCAAAACCTTATTCACCTATAAAACATGTATGAATTTGAATCTACGTGAATAGCAATGAGTGTATGTGAAATTTTATTTATCCTACAATAACTCACCTGTAAACCAAAGTACTGCGTGTTCTGAGAAAAGCTGTCTGAGGATCAATGTATAAGTTTAAAACTAGTAACAGTGTATTTACAATTAATAAACCAAACCCAAAATGTGGCTGACTTTCTCCACACTATCAACTATCTGTATCACCAGATTCTACTGCTTCTTAAAGTTGAAACCAAGTTTTGCTACTGTCAACATTAAGTATTGCAAAATACAATGTGATACTACACATAGGTTATCAGAATCATACTCATTGCCTTAGTCAAACATTGAGTTCAGAAGCCTCAATAACAAATTCAGTGAACAGGTAGTACAAGCCATTCAGTGTGACTAGCTGGATATGGAAAGGAAGTTGTTGTAACTGACCATCTACAGACGAGGTGACACAAATATTAAGAAATGGATGTATTGCATACAAATAAAATTGTTCCAAGTACACATTTTAACTGACATGTCCATTACCTTTTCCATCATCAACTCCAAAAATTGATTCTACAAGAAGGAACATCACTGATATGCCTCCTAGGAACTATACTCCATGTTTGTAACATGTTGGTCCCCCATACCATAGGGCCCGAGTGGTCTGCCCTCCCCCCTTCCAACCTCCCCAGACCAATAGTTATTTATCCATGAAGAAAGATATTGTTTTCAATGCTACAAGAACATTTTCTATTTTAAGTGTCATTATCAGCAGTAATGAGAGCAGCACCTAAAGAGATGAAGGGACGTACTGTCTAGCCTTTCCGTTTAAGTGATTTCAACAATTTCCTGAAATGTTGAATGAACTGAACAACAGAACTTACTTTTTATTCTTGAGTCAACTGACACATGTGGTTCCTGAAACCTCCCATCCTTCTGACAACTATTCAGCGGCACAAACATAGCCTTTCCTGGTCTACACTGAAAGTATCTGCGACCATTGAAACTTCCATCTGAATAACCAACATGATCTTCTTCCTGTAACACATGATGACAAAATCCCAGTTAACACTACCAATGTCTTCACTTTGAAACAAATTCACAAACAATAACATAGTCAAGATGAAAGTATGAACCCTTCACAAAGCTTTGCAAATTTAACACTTGTAAACTCAATCCAGTTAAAGACTCCATATACATTTTATGATAAATTAATACAAATTTGTTATCACTTGGTTTACATGTTGGCAGCTAGTGAAAAAAATGAGCAAACCTTTCTCAAAAGCAGTGTTAAA
Organism: Schistocerca cancellata; assembly: GCF_023864275.1. Taxonomy (NCBI): domain Eukaryota; kingdom Metazoa; phylum Arthropoda; class Insecta; order Orthoptera; family Acrididae; genus Schistocerca; species Schistocerca cancellata. The sequence goes on along the minus strand of NC_064631.1, from coordinate 286,093,360 downwards.
TGGTTCCTGCAGTTTTTGCCACCTCATTTGTAGTTTGTCTGCATCTCATAAAAAAAAGGCATATTTTTTGGTGAAAAAATGAGACCTTTGAGGTATCACCAGTTTGGTATAGGGAGCAAAAAGTTCTGCTCAAACATGAACTTAACAGCTCATCATTAACCTGCAGTCCGCTGCTTGTTTATTTCTAAACACACACTAAAAATTTAGTTAATTTTTTTTAACTGCATTAGTAGCAGTTCCAGTCTCTTTGTAGGTTGCCCACTTTTGGTCATTGTTATCCGTGGCCTGTTTACTCATATAATGGCTACTAATAAGAGAAGGCTGAATGATGTATAATGTGAACAGCTGTGTAACGTAAATTAATCAAAACAGTATGAGTTTATGGACAGATAATGAACTATCTAAAAGTGAGAATTTAGTTATTGACAACTATGAATACAATGAAGATAATAATGGTGTAATGGCAGTCATGTGAAAAAACGAGATGCTGAATGAAATTTCTAGAAAACAAGAAGAAAATGGAACTTTTATTATTTAAAGGCCATATCTACCCTTGACAAGAAAATACCTCTAACAAAGCCATGTGGAGTTAGCTATGGACAGAAGAAATGGGGAGGAACTTCACTGCTACTGTCCACAGTCCAATTCGTGAAAAACGGCCCGCTCTCTGTATAGAAGAATTTTTTAATATCATTTGTGACACATCTAACCCTCTAAAACTATTTTATTTGTATTACCTTTTGCATTCACTTTTAAGTTATTTTTTCACAAGGTGAAGAAAGAGATTCTGTCCCACCACACTAAAACAATTTTCTCTCTCTGTAACCCACGACCTCTAAATAACACATATTTGCTAGGAGCATTTTTGTTCCTAGCCTATATAGAAACATGTTTCCTGCAAGTTAATCTATGTATGAAACCAGCAGTCAGATTGTCAGTTTGCAGTTAATATCTCAAAAATAAAGAGCGAAATTCATTAGAGACAGAGAGAGGGAGGAAATGCGAACAAGCCACAAGAAGATGACAACAACATGTTGGAAGAAATGCAAATTCTCTTAACTGCATATCCATTCTTCAGGTCAACAAATAAGGAGACTAGTAAGTAAGAGTACTTGATGACAGGGTATACAACCAATAGAAAATGCATGTTTAATGACAACAGCAGAAGAAATGGGTGTTTTACCGGGACGTGAACAAAGGGAAAAAACAACAACACCAAAAACTGTAAGTAACATGCTAAATAGCCCAATATCTACCCATTTTCAGTCAGAAACGCATAACCAACATAGAATAAAAAATGTTTTGCTGTTTGCAGATGACAAGCTGTAAATTACACTACTGACCATTAAAATTGCTACAACATGAAGATGACATGCTATAGACGCGAAATTTAACTGACAGGAATAAGATGCTGTGATATGCAAATGATTAGCTTTTCACAGCATTCACACAAGGTTGGCACCGGTGGCGACACCTCCAACATGCTGACATGAGGAAAGTTTCCAACCGATTTCCCATACACAAACAGCAGTTGACCGACGTTGCCTGGTGAAATGTTGTCGTGATGCCTCGTGTAAGGCGGAAAAACGCATACCATCACGTTTCTGACTTTGATAAAGGTCGGATTGTAGCCCATCGCGATTGCGGTTTATCGTATTACGACATTGATGCTCGCGTTGGTGGAGATCTATTGACTGTTAGAAGAATATGGAATTGGTGCGTTCAAGAGGGTAATACAGAACGCCGTGCTGGATCCCAATGGCCTCGTATCATTAGCGGTCAAGATGACAGGCATCTTATCCGCATGGCTGTAATGGATCGTGCAGCCATGTCTCGATCCCTGAGTCAACACATGGGGATGTTTGCAAGACAACAACCATCTGCACGAACAGTTCGTTTGCAGCAGCATGGGCTATCAGCTCGGATACCATGGCTGCGGTTAACCTTGACACTGCATCACAGACAGGAACGCCTGCGATGGTGTACTCAACGACGAACCTGGGTGCTCGAATGGCAAAACGTTATTTTTTTGGATGAATCCAGGTTCTGTTTACAGCATCATGATGGTCGCATCCATGTTTGGCGACATCGCGGTGAACGCACATTGGAAGCGTGTATTCATCATCACTATACTGGCGTATCAGCTGGCGTGATGGTATGGGGTGCCACTGGTTACACGTCAGATCACCTCTTGTTCGCATTGACGGCACTTTGAACAGGGGACGTTACATTTCAGATGTGTTACAACCCGTGGTTCTACCCTTCATTCGATCCCTGCGAAACCCTACATTTCAGCAGGATAATGCACGACCGCATGTTGCAGGTCCTGTACGGGCCTTTCTGGATACAGAAAATGTTCCGACTGCTGCCCTGGCCAGCACATTCTCCAGTTCTCTCACCAACTGAAAACATCTGGTCAATGGTGGCCGAGCAACTGGCTCGTCACAATATGCCAGTCACTACTCTTGATAAACTGTGGCATCGTGTTGAAGCTTCATGGGCAGCACTATCTGCACACGCCATCCAAGCTCTGTTTGACTCAATGCCCAGGCGTATCAAGGCCATTATTACAGCCAGAGGTGGTTGTTCTGGGTACTGATTTCTCAGGATCTATGCACCCAAATTGTGTGAAAAGGTAATTACATGTCAGTTCTAGTATAATATATTTGTCCAATGAATACCCGATTGTCATTTGCATTTCATCTTGGTGTAGCAATTTTAATAGCCAATAGTGTACATAGTAGATCTCAAGCTACCAGCATAAAAAATCAATACCTTCATATAAACAAATGCACACATCAACTCTATTTTGACATTTATCATCAAACAAGAACCTTTATACATATCATAAATGAACAATATAGAATGCCTCAACTCACTGATACATATATCTCAGTTCTCTGCTGTAAGGAAAACTGACATATAACATTGGACAGTAATCGTCCATTTTCCAAATATAAAAATTTTGTACAAAAAGTTTCTTTAGAGGTTAACATATAACAACTTTGCAGAATGAAAATAAACAAATAAACCCACTAAAGCTAGCACAAAATTTCTGAAACCTGTCTGGGTAAAAAACGAAACTTCACACACATTAACCACGAGCACAACCATGAAAGATGAACTAGACTTTGACAAACAGACCAGCTTAGTATTTTTTTTTTTTTTTTAATATGTTTCAAAAAAATCACAACAAACACAACTAAGAGTGGCCACAATGACATTTTGCACTGGTCCTTCTGAATGGGAGCGAATCACTGTTGTGCAACTGCAAAACATAATTCAACACTGAACTGTATCTAACATTTCCGCAGAGATAAAACTATTAGAAAATAAAAACTCTACCTGTGCACCAATATTTCAAATGCAACACATTTCAAAGCAGTTCAGGCCTGTCTCAACAGCCAGAGAAGAAGACTGTGTACGATTTCATTTTCTTGTTTGCAACAGTTTTAATTTGTAAGGAATTGCATTTACCTTCAGCTGCAAGTACTTCTGCAATGAGTAATGATTAAATGAACATGCACAAAAATAATGTATCTTGCTTCTTCACGACCTAAAGACATAAATTGTTCTGAAAAATAATTAACTTTGTCGGAACTACCACTAATTAAATATCAATATGCTCCACATTTTTTTTTTCACTTATATTGGATTTTTATGGATGTGCTTTTAATTTTCCAGCTTGTTTGTAAGTAAAGGAACATTTTTCTTTTAATTACCTAATGTGACATGAGTAACAAATGCTTTTAGATGATAGCTAAACTATAGGCATGATCATTATGTGGAAACAATTCATAAAAATTAAAAATTGGACGACACTCAATATTTATGTGGAAAACTTCCATGGTTATATAATACAGCAATTTAACAATCTTGACCACAGTGCTCAGTAACTCATTCCAGATAATTAAAATCTATAATGAAAATTCAATAATAGCCTCCTACCATTCCATTTGTGGGGCATTTAAAATGGGTATTTATTAATTTCCATTAACATAAATTTTCACCTGAAGCAAATGTGTGTAACAAATTTCTTTTTAGATGGACGATGAATAGATCTCTTATTCATTTTATTTCTGTTACTTATTTAATGTCTCCGGAAGTAGAACTGTTTCTTCCAATAGTTAATTCGTTCAGGGATGATCAGGTAAACCACTCAGATACTACTTGATGGTGTCATGCATTTTCATTGGCTAATTCCAAGTATCTCGTGAACATCTTTAAGAAATTCTCTATTTGCTGCAAATTTACACTGCTATTTTGATTTTTGTTTCTGATTTACAAAACAAAGTTATATCACCAAGGCTTGGTGAAAACTGTAACTAATAATAATTGATAACACACACAATAAAAATTGTAATGTAATTGGACAGATAAAAAAATCTACTCATCACACATTTTTAAAAAAAAAAAGGTAAAAAAAAGCATAAAAAAAGTTTACATATGCACAATTTCAGTGCCGGTGGCTCCTTCTGGTAGAAGGGTGAAGGAAAAGGACTGGAGAGGTTTCGGAAAAAGGCAGAGTTCGAAGAAGCCATCCAGTACGCCAGAAGATTATTGGGGACTGCACTGGAACAGATTTGAAAACATGAGAGCCACAGATAGGGAGATGGGTGAGAAGGAGCACAGGGTCTGACAAAGATATTGTGGTGATTAGGAGAGAAACGAAAAGCTATTCTAGATGTGGTGGGCAAGATCTCTGACAGAATGGATGTCACCGCAGGGCATTACTTCAGGAAGTCATGGCCTCATCAAAGTAGCTGATTAACACATTCAAGACCAAGACAATACCGAACAAAAAGTGGTGTGCTCCGAACTTCTTGTTTTGGAGGGATCAACAGTACCAGGATTGCATGTGATGGACCAGGAAACCTGCTTTTGAACTAGGCTGGTGGGTCATTACACCAAGTGAAGGCTGAGGTGAGAATGCTGATGCATTACTGTAAAAAGTCTGCGTCCAAGTAAATATGTTTGCCTTGAATGTCAAGGCCGTATGGGGGGGAACGTTTGATATAGAAAGGGTGGCAACTCTCAACATGTAAGTACTGTTGTTTGTTAGTAGGATTAATGTGAACACAGGTGTGTAACTGGCCTTTGATGAGAATGAGATCAACATTAAATAAAGTAGCGTGCTATTTGGAACAGGGCCAAGTGGAATTCAACTGGGAGAATATATCCAGAGATTATAGGAATTTTAACAGTGCGCCTCACTCTGTGTCCATATGGTGAAGACATCATCAGTGTATCTAAACCAAACCAGGGGCTGAAGGCTTGTGGGTCCCAGGAAAGCCTCTCCAAGTGACCCATAAGGTTGGAACAGGAAGGAGCCTCCCTAGTTCCCATGGCCATACCCCTGATCTGTTTGTCTGCCCCTCAAAGGTTTAGTTGTTGGTAAGTATGAAGTTGATTAAGATGAGCAGGAAGGATGTCGCAGGTTTGGAATCAAATAGGCACTGACTGAGGAAATGATCAGTATAGAGGGAGGCGGTATCAACGGTGTGCTGAGGGAGTGAGACGGGCACGGATTTCAGACAATCTAGGAACTGGTTGTTGATTTTAATACAGGAGAGAAGTCTTTCTATTAAGGGTTGCAGGTGTTGATCAACTACAGCAGATATACGTCCGGCGGGTGCTTTGAAACCAGTAATTATAGGATGGCTAGGATGACAAGGTTTGTGGATTTTAGGGAGAAGGTAAAAGGAAGAAGTGCATGGTTTGAGTTGGGTAAGAAGTTCTACGGACTGAGGTGTCAGTCCTTGTGAGAGCCCTGAGGTTTTAAAAAAAGGACCCCTGAGACTGTTCCCACGGCAAGACTTGCCCTAAGCACCCTCCAATCACATATACTATTAAACGGAGAGACAACTGTGAAATGACACATCATATACTAGCTCTTATGTAAACACTGTTATTAGTCAGGATGAATTGGCATAGGCAGAGGGTTTATACCAGCAACACACAATATCCTGTTGCAGAGCATGCTCTACAACATGACAGCCATGACCTCAGTGCCTGTTTCATCACGCATACCATCTGGATTCTTCACGAAGACACCAGTCTCTCAGATCTCCGCAATGGGAACTAGTGCTACAACATGTTCTGGGTTCCCACAACCCACCCGGCCTTCATTTACATTAATTTCTTCCATCTCAGCATTTCTTCACAGTGCCTACTCCTTTCTCCACCACATTTTAGTTTTCTACATCTTTCATTTTCTGACCTGTCAATTTTTTGCTGCCACCCCCCTCCTCCCCTTTACATACAATGCACTTAGCTTTTCACTCTTACTAACTTGTGCATTATGTTTTTTTAGCAGTAATCTCTGTCTTGCATATTACCCTGTCTTTCACCTGTAACCTCTCAGGTTTTCAAATCTCGTCCAGTGCAGTCTCCCAACAACCAGTCCTTCCTTCTTGTCCCGTCCGGTAAGTCTCCCCCGATCTGGGTTCTGGGTGACTTTTCCAAACTCTACTCCTGTTCTTAAACCTCTCCAGTTCTTTTCATTCACCCCTCTTCCTTCCCCTTCAACCCTTCTGCCATAAGAAGAAGCCACTGGCTCTGAGAGCTTGCATGTGTAAAAAAAATTTCTGCATGTATGTTCCCTTGCCGCCACTTGGTCAGTGGATTTTTTATCTATACAATTATATTATACTGTCAAAAACAGGTTACTTCTGTTACAGTAAAAAATGTGCGAGATTAATGCTTCTGGTTCTCAATTTTAAAAACATACCATTTCAATGCCAGCAATTTTTCTTCTTTTCTTATCCTCAGCTACAGTACCAATCCATCGAATAACACCATAATGAGGCTTCAATTTAACTCTCACTTCCACAACTGATCCAACTTCTAGATCAGTTGGTACTACAGACTGCTCAGAGACATCAAGGAAAGCAGTTACATCATTTGTAGGACTAAATCTTCTTGGCAAGATATGGTCAGGAAAATCTGTGTAACAGAAAAACCTATATAAATTTCAGTTCTTATGAGAACCTACGAAGGATGATCTGTCCAATTTTCACATCCCGAATGTACTCAATAGATGTACAAAGTTGTACTGTTGGTATGACTATAAAATAAGATCAATAATACAGCTCACTAAAATTGCAGAAATAATCTGAACTTTAGTGAAAAAATTCTGATTGTACTGTAACCATTCCTTTCTATCTCTTATACTCATGTTTCATAACATACCACTGTAATTTACATCATCACGAAGCTGATGACAACGATAGAAAAGGGGTTGGTACCAAAATTACAGTTCACACTTCCTTAGAATGCAATCACTAACACCTGCAATACTGAATGTGACTCAAATCACCTTGGTGCCATCATAAATTATGCTATGAATTTCAATAACAAAATATCTTGAAAAAGTAAATGCTTCATCTACATTAAAATTGTTGACAATTCTCTATTTCTATCAGACAGAAAACTGCTCACTGTTAATCAAATGTCATCACATACATGTGAAGCAAATGAAACCACCAACCAAATAAAATGTGTTAACCTACATTACTGTTATAAAGAACAATAAATTATGTCTTCCACTGCCAGGTAATTACAACTGAATTGAAAGTAATAGACGCAAAGAGAATATACATCATTTAGTACTACAACCTGACATCTAGCACAAATAGAAACACATTGATTTCGATAGAAATTTCTGCAGTTATATAATATGTGTCATGTAGCTAATAACGGAACATATTAATGTTAATTTAATACACCACCTTCATTAGGTTTTGTTTCCTTTCATATCTTGTAACTAAAACTTGGCAATAGTCGAAACAAATATCAGTTCGCTTAACAACAGCTTTTCACCACCACACAGATACTATCATGTTCTTCCTTTACCACAAATTAACTGGTTGTCACATTAGCCCTAGTCCAAACAACAATAAATATGCACAAAAAGGTAAATGTACATTAACAAATCATTGTATGTAATTTTCATTCATTGCAGAAGGAATGGTCTAAATCTCAAGAGGGAGAAACCGATAATCAAATTGTCTGGAAGACATACTTTGCACGAATTGATGCAAAAAAAAAGTATCTTTATCTCAGTACATGAAATTTTATACCAATATTCTTTTTGTGCAGCCATTTCCATTTGTTGAAAATAATCATTCTCATTTCGAAACACATGGGCATCTTACCTTTCCCAGGCATGTTTTTCTAAATTTGTATAACAACCAGCTTTCGGTACTATTACATTTTCGATCACTCATATTTCAAATTTATCAATAGTCATTCTTTACTGTATTTATATGTCATTATCCCAGCAATACTAAATGGTACTAATTAAGTATGGATGACACAGTGAGTAGTATCACACGGAAGACCCCAAGTTGCACATGAACAACTCAAACTAAAATGATACACTTCTCAATTCCTTAGTTTTACAGAGATCATCACTCACTCAATGTCTCTTCAGATGCACCAATGTACTATAAAAGAACATGGCAGAAGATGTGAAAGCATTTTAACTCCAGCTAAAAAACAAGTTTTTGAAGTATGGATAAGAAGAGCCAAGGCCAAATGAATTACCATATAAAAATTAGTCCAAGCAAGCTACTACATGCTAGAAATTGAGAAATCATTTACAAAAACAACATATACTGATACTGTAAACCATAGCATTGATACACAGCACAAAATGATAATTACAAAGTTTAGCAACATTGACAATTTTTAATGACTTTCTGACAAACAGTACAACTGTCTTTCAAACGATATGTAGCAATTTACACTTGTGATAAGATGCTATGGAATATGTTTAACACTTTAGTGAAAGTATATAACTAAAGTGCAAATATGTACAAGGTTGCCATAAATAATAAAAAGTTATTAACAAAAACTTTCTATCACTTGGCATTCTGCTGCAAATTCCCATGAGCAACTGCCATTTTCCAGTGAATGCTTCTTTGCCCAAATCACACAAACCAAAATAATGATAATATATATTAGATAGGTATAAAGAACTGGCAAACTAAGTTTTGACTACAGAACTTCTTGAATAACACAGAAACCTAAAAAAAATGAAACAATAAGTAAATTCCCCCAAAAGGAAAGAAGTAGCACAGATCAATCAGTACAAGATCAAATGAGGATTAACACAGACACTCTTTCTCTCTCTCTATTTATTTATTTATTTATTTATTTATTATGAAAATTCTAAGATTTCCATTTCCACAAGTTATTTTGGAGAGTATATAAAGTTAACCAAATTAAAATATTTATGTTTCTAACTATGTGGTAAATGGGTTACTGCAAAAAATGAACATTATTGAAGAAAAATATGTTCGTGAAGATATATCACTAATGCATGAAATTATTATTGTCGATGCTCACATTACTGATATTACCTTGAGGATAAGTATATTCCCACAGGTGCTCCAGAATGATATACAATGTAGAAACATGCATCATTTAAAAAGAAATATATTTATGATGTTTAGGCTTTCACTAAACATAAAATAAAACAGTGTCACTAATTAATATCCCACAGCCAAAAAATCAGTTTCTATGATAACAGAGCCCACATATCTAGTAACTACATGTTACCCTTTAGGAAACCAAAGCATATACTACTACAACAAATTACGAGGAAAATTTTCCACAACACAAGTTAAACATTACCATGAGTTTAAATGCAGAGCAGTAACACAGTTGCACATGCCAACTTCACTGCTAATACCACTTTCCAGCTTATATTGTGGTAACAGTCACTGTCACTAGCAAGGTGTGTTTAGGACTACGGGCCTGACCTGCTGAGGTTATTTTGAAACACTTGGTCTAAATTTAGAGATGTAACGTGCAGCCAGCAAGGCACTATTTCAGAATGACATCCTGCAGTTCAGAGCATGCTTTGCACAAAATTTTGCACTCTCTGCACCAATATAACTGAATTAAGAATAAGACAAATGCTTACAAGCTGATAACCTCTTACGTGTTTTGTTGACAATCTCATTCATTAACTTCTGAAATGCATGGTCTAAAGCTTGAAAGTTGGTAGCTTTAAGCTGAAAGAAAGATTAAAATCAAAGGCTCAAGAGAAGAGTGTCAGTCAAAAGTATATTTGCTTCTGTGTGTCAGATAGGTAGAAAATGTTAAGAGGAAAACGGGTTGAAAGTATAAAATAAAACCTAATGCACTGAGATATAGAGTAAGCCAACATCATAAATACACAAATTATGCAACAATTTCCTGTAGTTAGAACTGTATTGCCATTTTATTCCAGATTAATTATGATCTTACATATTTGTCCTAGATTTTCTTTTATATTTCTATGTCCCTGAAATATGTAGTACTACATAAAAGCTCTACACTGAATGTAAAAAATGATCTCTCAGATTCCGAGATGTCTATGCAGTGTGTAGTACTCTATATCAGCTCTCTTCTGAATGTAAAAAATTATCTCTCAGATTCAAAGACTCTGATTTAGCTTACCAAGTAAGATTATTTGCTTTCATTCTCTAGTGGTTCATTAAATTAGATGGCATAATGTGACAAACACATCTGGAGTCATCAACATGATGCTTTAAAATACAAATTATGATCAGAAACATTACACTAGTCAACAGCCATTTTGCATCTGGGATGTGATACATCAACTAGTGTGTATTTTGGTGTGTAGAATCTGAATATACCTTTCAAAATGTTCTGGCACATACCATTTTTGAGTTTTCAAAGTTTTTTTATTTTTCGTATTCAGTATTTCACTTTCTGCTGTTCTTCTGTTTTGATGTTTAATTGTTTGTTTTTTATTTGCAAAGGAGAGATACAAGCAATGCATTTCCATCGGTACCTTTGGCATTTGCAGTAGACATGAAAGAAACTTATGAAATCATGGCTTTGCTACTAGAGGCAATCAAATATAAGGATCATGAATGGCAGCTTTGCTGTGATTTAAAAGTTGTTACACTCCTTACAGGTTTACAGGCTAGATTCCCGAAATACTTCTGCTTTTTTTTGCATTTGGGGACACCAAGAACCACTATACAATCAAGGAATGGCCTATAAGGAAGTCATATGTTCCTGGAAACATAAATGTGAACAAAACCCCATTGGTTGAGCCCGATAAAATAATTTTGCCTCCCCTTCATATCTAAAGAAGGTGAGGCCTTCAATCACTTAAAAGAAAAGTTTCCAAAATTAAGTAAGGCAAAGCTGAAAGGGGTATATTTGTTGGACCACAAACAGGAAAATTACTGAAATTTCCAACCTTTGATACCAAACTCACAGGTATCCAATTAGCTGCTTGGTCTTGTTTTACAGCAATTGTGAAGGGTGTTTTGGGCAACAGAAAAGACAAAAGCTATGTTACCATTGTGAATGATTTGTTGGACAACTATAAGAACATCGAATGCAGAATTTCGCTTAAAATTCACTTTTTACATTCTCACCTTGATTTCATTCCAGAAAATTTGGGAGCTGTAAGCGATGAGAATGGTGACCGCTTTCACTAAGACATTCTTACTATGGAACACAGTTATTAAGACCATTGGAACCCTTCAATGATGGGCGACTACTGCTGGGATCTTGTTAGGGAAAGTGATGAAACGGCAAACAAAAGAAGAGCTCCGTCATCACATTTTTCAAAAACCAAAGACGATTAATGGTGAAATATCTTCTGAACTAATTTGGACCTTTTATTGGCATCATGCCCATATATACATACAAAATAGTATTGATTTCAAACGTTCTGAATGTGTACTTTTGTTTGACTTAATTGTGTCAATTTCCTCTACTACCATTTTTTATTCTGCTGTGTATCTATGAAATGTGATCTCATAGAGAAAAACTGATTTTGCCAGTAGGCAAATCCAACCATTCACAAACCAGATGCAGAAAAGTTTAAATTTGTTAACTAGTGTTATTCACCTTTCATAGACTGGTGACTGCAATGACTGATGATTGCTTTGGTAATAATTTTTAGAACACAATAAGCAATCCAACTTGAGTTATGATAAAATTATAGACGTTTAGGTGAGCGAATTGATATTTTCAGTCATATCACTGAACTGTGCTTTAAATAACTAAACCTCAAGGTATAAGAGTGTTTGCTTTTTCTATCTCTCGATTATCTATTAGTGTGTGGTTCACTTCTGAATAAATTTTACTACTTACATTACAAATACAGTTGCTCTATAAATCGAAAGCCCAATAACATGTACATTCTAAAGAATGAATTTATTTAGTTAACCTGTTTTCACCTTACAACCTTACACCTTACAACTCTGTAAGCTGGTTAACTAAATAAATTAATTCTGTAAAACATATAAAATATTTTGCTTTTCAGTTATAATTACGTTGCCTTACCAAGATTTGACAGAAGAATCAGTTAAAAGTTACTGTTTGTCAATGATAATTTGATGAAACTGGTGCTGTCAAAAGTGGAGAAAATTGGCTCTAGTTGAAAGTTTCACAAATGAATCACATCATCTCTAACATTTTCTATTTTCAATTCGTTCCTAACCTATGATATGTGTTAACTGATTTCAGCTGTAGCAGCTCATTCTCAACAATGAAATAAATGTATTAATAACTTGTTTGCATCAACACAAAAGTAGTAGTGAAGTTCCTCATTTGAAAACTGTGTTGGTATTAAAGGTGAGAACTCTTAACTTCAAGACTGATTCCTGAAGTTTCAAAATTGTGGCAGAATAGCCAACAAGAATCAGAACTACAGTTACAGGAATACCTTAAACAGCAACAACAGCATGTGTATAGTTAGTCAATCAATGACAACAACCAATTATGGTGCTCCAACCTCCATGCTCCAACTACTAATTCATTGATTCAGTTTCCAATACTTACTGAAGTGAAAGGTGGCTCTTAACACCATTTTTTTTTTTAAATCTGTACTCCCAGGTAATTAATTACAGTATATCTGAGTTACAGTGTGGTTACTTGTTACCTTTGAATACGGAAGTTTATTAATTATTCAGAAACTAAAACCTTCTAGTAGACTCCAGTGGTATTCGACACAGACATTTGCACCCCATTATCAAACTATTTCAGTCTTGATAAAATAGAGACACAATGGGTGGCCTTCAGGAGGTGAAATTCTTAATATCTATATCTTACATCCCACTGTAACAGTTCTTAGGATTTCTTCTCGTTCCATTCACGTATGAAGCGCGGGAAGAATGACTGCCTGAGTGCCTCTGTGACTGCAACAATTATTCTAATCTTATCCTCAGGATCTGTGTGTGAGTGTTACGTAAGGGGTTATAGTATACCCCTAGAGCAATCATTTAAAGTCAATTCTTGAAACTTCATTAATAGACTTTCTCGGGATAGTTTAAGTCTGTCTTCAAAAGTCTACCACTTCAGTTCTGTCATTATCTACGTGACCCTCTCCTACGGATTAAACAAACCTGTGACCATTCTTGCTGTCCTTCTTTGTACAAGGTAAGTATCCACTGTCAGTCCTATCTGATAAAAGTCCCACACACTTGAGCAATATTCTAGGATGGGTCGCATGAGTGATTCCTAAGCAATCTCTTTTGGAGACTGATGGCATTTCCCCAGTATTCTACCAATAAACTGAAGTCTGCCACCTGTTTCACCCACAACTGAACCTATGTGCTCAATCAATTTTATATCCTTACAAAGTATGTCCCCCCCCCCTGTTTTGTGAAGTGCAAAATTATACATTTCTCTACATTTGGAACAAGATGCCAATCTCTGCACCATGTTGGAATCATATCAAGATCTCACTGAATATTTATGCAGCTTCTCTCAGATTGTACTTCATTATAGATAACATCTGCAAAAAGCCTGATTTTACTATTAATACTGTCTGCTAGGTCATTAATATACAATGTGAACAGCAGGTGTCCCAACACACTTCCCTGGGGCACACCAACAATTACTTCTACACCTGTCGATGACTCTCCATCCAAGATAGTATGCTCTGTCCTCCCTGTCAAAAAGTCCTAAACACAGTCACGAATTTCGCTTGATAACCCATATGATCGTACTTTTGACAATAAGCACAGATGTCGTACTGCATCAAATGCTTTTTGGAAATCAAGAACTAGTTCATCTACCTGGTTGCCTTGATCCAAAGCTTTCAGTATGTCATGTGAGAAAAGTGCAAGCTGGTTTCACGTGATCGATGTTTTCGAAAATCATGCTAGTTGGCATCGAGGAGGTCATTCTTTTTGAGCTCAGAATATGTTCCAAGATTCTATGACAAATCGATGTCAAGGATATCAGATGGTTGTTTTATGGACCACTTCTACTACCCTTCTTGTAGACGGGTGTGTCCTGTGCCTTTTTCCAAGAACTGGGCAGAGTTTTTTGTCTGAGGAATCTACAACAGATTATAGTAAGAAGAAGGGCTAACTCAGCCACAAATTCAGTATATAATCTGATAGGGATTCCATTGGGGCTGGCACTTTGTTCAATTTTAAAGAATTCATCTGTTTCTCAACACCATTGACACTAATACTTATTTCATTTTTCTTTTCATTGGTACAAGGATTAAATTGGGGCTTTTCACCTTGGGTTCTCCTTTGTGAAGGAACTTCTGAAAATGGAGTTAAGCACTTTAGCTTTTGCTTTGCTGCCCTCCACTTCAGTTCCTGTCTCATTCGCTAGGGACTGGACACTAACTTTGGTGTGACACTAACAGCCTTTACATACAACCAGAATTTCTTTGGATTTTGTGAAATGTCACTTGACAATATTCTGCTATGGTAGTAACTGAAGGCTTCACACATTGCTCTCTTGGTAGCTGAAGAAGTTTCATTCTATAGCCCGACATTTTGTTTTACACCTATTATGCAGTAATCTCTGTTTCTTTACAGTGATTATATACCATGGAGATTTCCTACCATTATGAACTGTACTACTAGATACATATCTATCCAGTGCGTGGTCAACTATTTTTAGATTTGTGCCAGAGTTTCTCTACAAGCTCCTGACCTCTGCTGAATGTTTCAAGTTCTTCATTGAGATAAAACATTACCGATTTTTTTATCAACATATACATCTTTCTGCTTGTTTTAGTTGTCCTTTCTACTTTCATAATCATTGTTGGCACGACTGCATCATGGTCACTGATACCAGTTTCGATGTGAACACCCTCAAAGAAGTCAGGTCTATTTGTTGCCATTAGATCCAATATATTTCCATCATGAGTGGGGTTCCTAACTATTTATTCTAGGCAGTTTTCAGAGAATGCATTTAGTAAAATTTCACAGGATTTCTTATCACGCACACCACTAACAAAATTGTAATTTTCCCAATCTCTACCGATGATTACAGTATGACTGGGGAACTTAATGTAAAAGTGAACTGAGGTTTTCTCTGAAGTTTCGATTACATCAGGGGATGAGTCAGGTGGGTGACAGAAGGATCCAATTATTTTATGCCCACCCCTGATACTGAGTCTTGTCCAAACAATCTCACATACAGATTCAATTTCTACCTCGGGGGATTTGAGCTGCTTGTCTACCTCAACTAATACACCATCTCCATTTCCCATTTGCCTATCCTTTCGATATACACTTAAATTTTCAACAAAAATCTCACTGCTATCAATTTCAGGTTTCAACCAGCTTTCTATACGTGGTATTATCTGAACTTCACTGCTTTTCATTAGCGCTTCCACTCTTGCACTTTGTTACGAATGCTTTGGCAGTTTACCATTAGGATTTTAATACTCTCACCTGTAGGAGACATTTCTTTTGATCTTACACTGATACTTCTGGTTTTCCTGCAGGTGTACTGTTCGAAGTGAAGGGACGGTCACTAATGCCCTAAGATGATACAGACATTGTGCTTTGCCTAAAAGTGAACAATGAGGCTTTTAAAGTGGTCTAATTACAGGATATGCTCGGTACCACAACAGCTTAAAAAATTAGGAAGACAAGTGAATACGAAGTAGGTGAAGTTCATTCTCATAAGTGTGACTTATGGCATGATTTTCAATGATATCCTTGTCATCATAAACTCAAGTCACAAGAATGGTACAGTCTTATTCTGCCAACACTGACTCTTAAACAGAAGCTCATTTCCACCACATCTATGTCAAAAAGTAACTGGCATAGTTCCAATGCCTATCCAGAAAATGGCAGCATTACTTCTTATGCAGCATTCGTAGGACATCCTTCAACAGGACAAATTCCAGTGATTACCAGTTATAAGAAAGCTAACATAATCTGAAGTTGTTAGTCATTGTAAATCCTGTGATCCAGATTCCAGAAGCAGAAAAATTAATGGTTTAGATTTTCAGAAGGAAAGCATTCCACAAAAATATACTTGAAAGTTGCCTATTTGGAACTATCTGTTTAATGAGGACTGAAAAGGAGCAATGGTTTAAATTTGTCTTCCAGGCTCTATAAATGTATTTATTTGATTTTTGAAATAGTACGACAAAAATTTTTCAGCCCTATTTAGAACAATCAGCTTAAAATGCTTCTGGGGGTGTCTATTATTTAGGAGACATAACCTAAACTTCCCAAGGAAAGTCACACGAGACATCTAAAGAGAGTACTTTGCATGCTGGAGCAAAATGGTCTCTAGTGTTATTTACAGAAATATACCTTCTTTCCTACCAATAGCTGAATACCTGAACCACGTAATAAATTAAGACAGTCTAAAACCAGGCCAACAGCACTTCTAAGCAAACAGTCAAACTCACTGCTCCAACTAATCTCAAGGACTTGGAATCATTCCTCAGCAAAGTAAATTAATATGAGGTTGTTGCACAAGTTCATAACATTTTTGTTTTCCATGTTGGTAATCCAGTTGCTGGGGGTTTATTTATCAACTGTCATTTTTTATTCGTAGTTCACTGTTGCTATTTGAGTTTACGGAGCATTATATTGTCTTTTGGAGATAGCGAGTGGAGCTGTGGATGGCAAAAATGGAGTGCCAAGTGGAAAAATTACTGACATTTTTCTGCTTTGAATTCAGTAGAGAGTGACAGCCCCAGAGGAACCCAGAAAAATTTGCACCATTCAGGGAATAGTGCCATTGGACAGATCATGGCAAGAAAATGGTTTTCTCATTTTAGGGAGGATCATATTGCCATTAGTGACTCACCACATTAAGGAAGACTTTCGAGATTTGATGATGATCATTTAAACATATTAATCCACAATTATCCATGCCAGTGTACTCGAGAACTGGCAAATTTGAATAACTGTGATCATTCCACCATTGTACGACTTTTTGCATGCAGTGGGGAAGATTCAAAACTCTAGTGTATGTGTACCACATGCTCTACGCCAAAATCGCAAAAACCAGCAGGTGGCCATATGTGCATCTCTGCTCATTCGTCATCAAATGGCTCATGAACAACACCAACCATTCCTATCCCGCATCATTACTGGTGATGAAAAATGGTGTCTTTATGCTAATGTAAGGAAAAAGGAATGATTAAGCTCAAACAGAGCAGAAGCTCCCCATAGATACCCTTATGCTTTTTTCTTAAAAAAGGCCACCAGTGATGGTGTGGTGCACTACGAGTTGCTTCCACGAGCTCTAGTTGACATTTATACATTTATTGTCAACAACCGAGAAGTCTTGCAGATGCAATCCACAAACAACCAGGAAGACTGCATATAGTGATGCTATTCCACAATAACGCACACCCACATCCTGCTAGACTGACAAAAAACACTGCAGAGGAATTGGGTTGGGAAGTCACTCTTCACCAACCATATTCATCTGATCTTGAACCCTCAGATATTCATCTTTTCAGCTCTCTATCAAATAACCTCCAAGGAACTCCCTTTCTGTATGAAAATGCGCTCTGAACATGACTCTTGAGTTCTTCGCCTCAAAACCACACGATTTGCATAGTCACAGGATAGAAAAGTTACCCCAGTGTTAGCAGACTGTTTTATGTGACAGAGGAGAATATATATTGATGACTGAAGTCTCTGTTATGTGTATCAATTGTGTGTATTAAATTTATGGTAATATGCTATAAACTTATGCACCAACATAATATAATAAAATTTATACCATACGTAGGTCATTATCTGTTGGTCATTAATAGACGGAAGTGGCTAATTTTTTGGAATCTTAAGATATTCATAAAACATTTCTTCCAATACAAAACTATATTAAATTAGTCTCTTGCCTCACTACTTTCGATCACAATAAAAATTTAGTTTTTGCTACTGAAGCAACTCAATACAGTACACGATCAGTCACCTCCCACAAAACAAGCACAGTTCATAGCAAACATCTGCAAATGATTCAGAAATTTTTTTGATGGCGCAAGTAAATTATTGCAAATAGAAAATAAAATGCCGGCCATAACTTATGGCATGCAAAGTTTCACTTGCTCTTATACAGAACAAAATTACATCTTATACCAACACAAATTTCCCATATCAAGAATCCAGCCAATGCCACTCATCAGTGCAGCAGTCCGACAATGATTCTATTTCAACTTTTTCAACTGGCCCATGTGTCTAGTTGTACGCTGAAAAAACATAGTTTTTTGATAGATCAATGTCAACAGTATACTTAGGAGGAGTTCAAGTTCACTTTAACACAGTAGCTGTCACCACCACCACACACTCAGTACTCAGGTGAGCCATCTTTTGAGTCTCATTTCATGTTACACATCCCATGTGCTCCTTCATCACCTCCATGTGTTATAATGTGCCCTGCTACTATCCATGGATCACTTGCATACCGTGGATTAATAAGAGGTCTTCCAACCATAGGTTCTCCAACAGCCTCATTAGGCACACTGGGAAATGACATAGATGGAAGAGTTTAGCCTGGTTAAACATTTACCAGCGTTGCACAGACACTCAACACCGAGAAAACTACCCATCTCTGTCACAACTAGAAACAAAACCGCTGTCGTCGTATCAACTGACCCTGTGATAGCCATAAGAGAGAATGCACATCAACTACACAGGACCACTCACTGTCTCAATGTGGCTGTTAATGGAGGATGCTCTGTCCTACTTTCAATATATGGACAACATGATGTTCAACACAGGAAATCACAATTGGTCTGTACGGCACACCATTCCAAGAAGAGCCTCTACTTATCAGTGCTATACCTTCCCTAAATGTCAACCACTCATTATCACTGCCTCTGGACAATAAAGATCCACAGAAGTAAACTTATGTGCTGTTAAAATCTGCAGTAGGTGACAGTGACCCATCATTAGAACACTGTTGCTCCCGGTACTCTGGCAACTGTGGTATTTCCCCAAACAGAGGCACAGTACACCTGAAAAGCCCAAGCCACTGCACAGCTTCTGAGACAGGAGTGTTCTGTGTGATGTGTCAATCCTGCAAACAACTGTCATGTAAACATCCAGTACAAGATCTGACAATGCCCTGTTCACAAGGCAAACCTCTATTGGTTCCAGATCCAACAGAATAGGAGGAATATCTCCGGGAGGGGGAAGGGGTACAAAAACAATAAATAAATTATTAAAACAGGTTGTTCCTGTTATTCTTGCTGACATGAGGTGCAGCCCAATGATCTGATAAAAAATTATCCACGCTGAGATGCTACCTAAAATAGTAGAAACGAATTTTAAGAAATAAGACATCACTAAATAACTGCAGCTGAAGACTAGATGGTAATTGTATAAAATGTAAAATTAACTTCACTTCAGAAATTTGTTAAAATTGCAGGGAGGTTGAAAGGCTGACCAGCATTTACTCTCAGGTGCCAAAATTTCCAGTACTGTTAAGAAACAATACTCCTAACTTTTGGAACCAAGTTCTTTCCTTGGGATGCCTCTGACACCTCACCCTTCATCTTTTTCTATTCTCATCCTCACTACAGTGGGTCCCTCTCGTCCTTGGGTCTGAGTGACCTGTCCTTTCTTTCTAACCTTTCCCAACCTACCCTTCTCTACGCCCTGAGGAAAGGACTATTAGTTCAGACTGTTAAAAAGTGAATAACTTCTATTTTTATATGTGCCTATTTGTAGTATTACACAGTTCACCTCCTAAAGTTAAATGCTGGCCACCAATTGTGGCCCATAATTTATTAGTTTCCTCAACTTAATTTTTGACACAATTAATCACCACAGGAAGACTGAAAGCTTTCGTTATTATTACATGCTGATACAAAAGCCTCAACTACTGCCTCACCACCATGCCCATTCCTCAAGAAAGAGAAATGAGGTGCCTGGCTTACATTCTCCAATGCTGGTAGTACAGTATGAGAAAGTAAATATAAAACTGACGAGAAAGAAATCAAAATAACAAGAATTTAACCGCCTAATCACCAAGGCAGAAATTCTTGTGGTCAAGGAAAATAACAACGCTCTCACATGGGCAATAAATTGCTTGTAATTTATAGAATCAATGAGCACTGTCCAATGTGTTAACTTCTGTTCAAATACAAAGACAATGACAAGAAATCGATTATCTATTTCATAACTTATTACTGTAAATAAGTAAAATAGCATCTTTAAATTTACTTCCTAAGACGTGATACAGCAAAGTTTAAAAATAAAAAACAGAAAAAATCATTGGAAGGAAATCAAATTGCTTTTTGCTGGAAGTTACATAAGTCTTCTTCCTTCACTATAAGAATTACTGTCCTATGAAAGAACAAAAAAGTCAAGACAGCAAATATTTGGAGGGTGTATTCATATATGTTCCACACTTGAGAAAAGCAGAAGCTAGGATGAGCTTCAGTTAGTCAAGAATAAATCATTTCACAGATTGATGTAAAACATAAAACCAATCTCTGCTCTTTTTTTCTGTCTGAAAGTTAGTTTTTTATGTGAAGAGCAAAGACAAAAATAAGAATTGCAAACATAAACACACTTTCCACAAGCAATCTTTGCAACTATAGCAATGAATAATCAAGGCAATTACTTACACAATATTAAAAAAATTATATATGCATGATAATAATCTTACCATTTAACTGCACAGCAGCTTTTCCATCTCTAAAGTTATCTAAGTCACTTTCCTTGCAATCAATAACCCTACACGATTTTAAAAGCTCTGTCCTGTTCGTTTTTTGGTCATCTTTAAAATAATTTGTTGAATATGGACTTCCGACACCAGCACTCCATGATTCATCCACCACATCAAATGGCTCACTGCTATTCCTGGGTTGGATATCTCTCGAATGAGAATGTTTTATTTTTAATTCACTCGGTTTAATATGTTTTGTAAAATAATCATTCACTTTCCGTGGCGATTCATCTAAAACACCTCTCGATGGGGCACTCTCCGGGTAATTTACAAGAACTGTTTTCTTACTCACATTGTTATTCTTTGGATCTTTGCAACAGTTCTGCTCACTATTATCAATTTTGACAGAATTGACATGATAACCATTGCCTTCAGAGAATACATATTCAGATTTACACAAGTTATCACTTTTGCATTTTGTTAGTTTATTTTCTTTGCTCATAGAGTCTGTGGGCAGATTTCCAAACACCTCTGATATCTCAGCAACAGAATTATTCCACATATGTGTTTCCGAAACATGTCCTTTTGACCCTGCATCAGCTGTGGACGCAGATGATGGCTGATGTCTTGCATTCCCATGAGAAGCCAACTTCAGGTGACTATGCTCTCCACATGATGTCAAACCAGAGACTCTTTCCTTAGAAGGTTCTGAAAAGAGAATTATAATAAGTAATGTACCTACTTTGTTTTATGCTTAAAAGTTATTCATTCTCTCTCTCTCTCTCTCTCTCTCTCTCTCTGTGTGTGGTGTGTGTGTGTGTGTGTGTGTGTGTGTGTGTGTGTGTAGGCTAGTGAGCATTTTCCTTGTACATTATTTCTATTTGTTTAATGTGAACTTCAGCAAGTAGACATGTTACATTATTCTCTGTGTCTGCACTGTGGACTAGTACAGCTAGTACAGGTGAGCCAAAGACAATTCTATACTACATTTTGTAATGAAGTCATGTTTACATGAAAGGTTCATTAAGTCTCGAGGCAAAGAAATGGACAGCCAAATAAAATATATAGGGCAGTATTCAGAAAAGATATACTATTGTTCATATCTTCATAACAAAGAAAATTACAAGAAATAGCTAAACATTGTTTGCTTGAGATGTTGATCCTGGACAGAAGTTATTTGGAGTGGTCAAGGGGAAAGGGACATAATACATACAGAGTATCTCAGGAGAAATGGTTAATATTCAGATTCAAAAGCAAAAATGTCTAGTAAATATCAGCTCTAAAATGCATATCTTAGGAACTATGAGCACTTTACCTTCAATACTGTGAACCACATCTCTCATCTACTGCATGTTCTTTGCCTTCCATAGTTTGAGAGGTTGTAGTATGGACCAAAACAAGAAAAAAATGACCAGTGAGGTCTAAAATGCATGCCTTAAGAGCTATGAGCATTTGTCTGTCTTTGCTACTGTGAAACACATCTCTTCCAATGAACAAGTGCTCATAGCTCATAAGGTGTGCTTTTTAGAGCCCATTTTTCCATGTTTTGATCCGGACTACCTCCTCTCAAAACATGGAAAGCACAGAGCTCACAGTAGAAGAAATTAGTTTCACAGTATCAAAGATGAAGAAGTGTTAATAGCTCTTAGAGTATGCATTTTAGACATGTGTTTAATAGAGCTTTGTCTTCGAATGATTGTTTCTCATAACCCTGAATACTGACCATTTCTTCTGGGATACTCTAAGGAAGGTACAACAAATACCACACAAGGAGTAACGATACAATCTGCTGAAAGCGATAGCACTCCTGGCATTACACACTTGCAAACCAACTCTTGTGTCTGTTCTCTGGAACCAAACTAATTGGCCCTATTCATACTTTAATAGCTAACGGCATGCACAGTTGAAATATCTGAAAGTGTGAAGATAGGTCCCGCAAGGAAATTCATGTCTGATCTGTTCTCTCATTGTGATGATGCTGATATACAAGTGCACGTCCACAGCAAGGTATGTACACTCAAACTAATAGCTTTAGAGCTGCCTTTCTCCTGGTATGGAAAGAAAATTGAGAAAATAGTGATAAAAGGCACTTTCTATCAACAGTATATACATAAACAAATTATCTCTTACCGTCATACCAGGTATTCTTTGTGGCTGGGAGGAAGGAAAAGTTGCATTTTGGATCCAATCATTCCTTCTACACAATGCACCCCCCCCCCCCCTTATGGTATACTTTTTGTTATCTCACAAAAAATTCACTACATTCCAATTTGATATATTGTGATTGTCAACAGCAGCATGCTTTTACCTTCACTAGATGTGTCAAATTCAAAGTTTCATCTGTAATGAAACTGTAGTATAAATCTGCCTCATATTTATGTTCACCCTTAGTGTTGGCCACGGCATGCAAAACTTCAAACTCAATGCGTGTACAATGTGCTGCATGCGTATAGTCCCGGCCCGTCTCTGCTCTACATCTACATCTACATCTACATCTACATCCATACTCCACAAGCCACCTGACGGTGTGTGGCGGAGGGTACCTTCAGTACCTCTATAGGTTCTCCCTTCTATTCCAGTCTCGTATTGTTCGTGGAAAGAAGGATTGTCGGTATGCTTCTGTGTGGGCTCTAATCTCTCTGATTTTATCCTCATGGTCTCTTCGCGAGATATACGTAGGAGGGAGCAATATACTGCTTGACTCCTCGGTGAAGGTATGTTCTCGAAACTTTGACAAAAGCCCGTACCGAGCTACTGAGCGTCTCTCATGCAGAGTCTTCCACTGGAGTTTATCTATCATCTCCATAACGCTTTCGCGATTACTAAATGATCCTGTAACGAAGCGCGCTGCTCTCCGTTGGATCTTCTCTATGTCTTGTATCAACCCTATCTGGTACGGATCCCACACTGCTGAGCAGTATTCAAGCAGTGGGCGAACAAGCGTACTGTAACCTACTTCCTTTGTTTTCGGATTGCACCTCCCCAGGATTCTTCCAATGAATCTCAGTCTGGCATCTGCTATACCGACGATCAACATTATATGATCATTCCATTTTAAATCACTCCTAATGCGTACTCCCAGATAATTTATGGTATTAACTGCTTCCAGTTGCTGACCTGCTATTTTATAGCTAAATGATAAAGGATCTATCTTTCTGTGTATTCGCAGCACATTACACTTGTCTACATTGAGATTCAATTGCCATTCCCTGCACCATGCGTCAATTCGCTGCAGATCCTCCTGCATTTCAGTACAATTTTCCATTGTTACAACCTCTCGATACACCACAGCATCATCTGCAAAAAGCCTCAGTGAACTTCCGATGTCATCCACCAGGTCATTGATGTATATTGTGAATAGCAACGGTCCTATGACACTCCCCTGCGGCACACCTGAAATCACTCATACTTCGGAAGACTTCTCTCCATTGAGAATAACCTGCTGCGTCCTGTTATCTAGGAACTCCTCAATCCAATCACACAATTGGTCTGATAGTCTATATGCTCTTACTTTGTTCATTAAACGACTGTGAGGAACTGTATCGAACGTCTTGCGGAAGTCAAGAAACACGGCATCTACCTGTGAACCCGTTTCTATGGCCCTCTGAGTCTCGTGGACGAATAGCGCGAGCTGGGTTTCACATGACCGTCTTTTCAGAAACCCATGCTGATTCCTACAGAGTAGATTTCTAGTCTCCAGAAAAGTCATTACACTCGAACACAATACGTGTTCCAAAATTCTACAACTGATCGACGTTAGAGATATAGGTCTATAGTTCTGCACATCTGTTCGACGTCCCTTCTTGAAAATGGGGATGACTTGTGCCCTTTTCCAATCCTTTGGAACGCTACGCTCTTCTAGAGACCTACGGTACACCGCTGCAAGGAGGGGGCAAGTTCCTTCGCGTACTCTGTGTAAAATTGAACTGGTATCCCATCAGGTCCAGCGGCCTTTCCTCTTTTGAGCGATTTTAATTGTTTCTCTATCCCTCTGTCGTCTATTTCGATATCTACCATTTTGTCATCTGTGCGACAATCTAGAGAAGGAACTACAGTGCAATCTTCCTCTGTGAAACAACTTTGGAAAAAGACATTTAGTATTTCGGCCTTTAGTCTGTCATCCTCTGTTTCAGTACCATTTTGGTCACAGAGTGTCTGGACATTTTGTTTTGATCCACCTACTGCTTTGACATAAGACCAAAATTTCTTAGGATTTTCTGCCAAGTCAGTACATAGCACTTTACTTTCGAATTCATTGAAAGCCTCTTGCATAGCCCTCCTCACACTACATTTCGCTTCGCGTAATTTTTGTTTGTCTGCAAGGCTTTGGCTATGTTTATGTTTGCTGTGAAGTTCGCTTTGCTTCCGCAGCAGTTTTCTAACTCGGTTGTTGTACCACGGTGGCTCTTTTCCATCTCTTACGATCTTGCTTGGCACATACTCATCTAACGCATGATGTACGACGGTTTTGAACTTTGTCCACTGGTCCTCAACACCATCTGTACTTGAGACAAAACTTTTGTGTTGAGCCAACAGGTACTCTGAAATCTGCTTTTTGTCACTTTTTCTAAACAGAAAAATCTTCCTACCCTTTTTAATATTCCTATTTACGGCTGAAATCATCGATGCCGTAACCGCTTTATGATCGCTGATTCCCTGTTCTGCGTTAACTTTTTCAAATAGTTCGGGTCTGTTTGTCACCAGAAGGTCTAATATGTTATCGCCACGAGTCGGTTCTCTGTTTAACTGCTCAAGGTAGTTTTCAGATAAAGCACTTAAAAAAATTTCACTGGATTCTTTGTCCCTGCCACCCGTTATGAACATTTGAGTCTCCCAGTCTATATCCGGCAAATTAAAATCTCCACCCAGAACTATAACATGGTGGGGAAATCTACTCGAAATATTTTCCAAATTATCCTTCAGGTGCTCAGCCACAACAGCTGCTGAGCCAGGGGGCCTATAGAGACATCCAATTACCATGTCTGAGCCTGCTTTAACAGTGACCTTCACCCAAATCATTTCACATTTCGGATCTCCGTCAATTTCCTTCGATACTATTGCACTTCTTATCGCTATAAACACGCCTCCCCCTTCACTGTTCAGCCTGTCTCTGCGGTATACATTCCAATCTGAGTTTAGGATTTCATTACTGTTTACGTCTGGTTTCAGCCAACTTTCTGTCCCTAGTACTATATGGGCGTTGTGATCGTTTATTAATGAGAGCAGTTCTGGGACCTTTCTATAGACACTCCTGCAGTTTACTATTAGCACATTAATATTGTTATTCCCTGTTGCATTTTGCCTACTTCTACCTTGCCGCGTCTCAGGAGGCGTCTTGTCGGGCCTAGGGAGGGGATTCTCTAACCTAAAAAACCCCCATGTGCACTCCACACGTACTCCGCTACCCTTGTAGCCGCTTCCGGCGTGTAGTGCATGCCTGACCTATTCAGGGGGACCCTACATTTCTCCACCCGATAGCGGAGGTCGAGAAATTTGCACCCCAGATCTCCGCAGAATCGTCTGAGCCTCTGGTTTAAGACTTCCACTCGGCTCCAAACCAGAGGACCACTATCGGTTCTGGGAACGATACTGCAAATAGTTAGCTCTGATTCCACCCCGCGAGCGAGGCTTTCCGCCTTCACCAATTCCGCCAACCGCCTGTATGAACTGAGGATGACCTCTGAACCCAGACGGCAGGAGTCATTGGTGCCGACATGAGCAACAATTTGCAGTTGGGTGCACCCAGTGCTCTCTATCGCCGCCGGTAGGGCCTCCTCCACATCTCGGATGAGACCCCCCGGCAAGCAGACAGAGTGAACACTGGCCTTCTTCCCCGACCTTCCCGCTATTTCCCAAAGGGGCTCCATCACCCGCCTAACGTTGGGAGCTCCCAATAACTAATAAACCCCTCCCCCCGTGTGCCTGCTCGGACCTTGCTGAAGGAGCAGCCACATGTCCACTCACAGGCAGAGCAGGCAATGCCACACGGCCAGCCTCCACATTGACCCTCCGCCTCGTGCGCCGCGAACGCCGCTGAACCCGCCACTCCCCTTGGGGAGAGGGTGGCCCAACCGCGCCCGGTACCCGCGAAGATGTCTCGACAGCGGGGACAGTGGGTGAAGCATGTAACACCTGGGGTGTACCTTGCGACGCACTAGACTCCCCACTGCCGCTACACTCCGAGGCAGCAGCTTGAAGACGGCTGACCGCGGCCATCAACACGCTCAGCTGTTCGCGAACAGTGGCCAGCTCCTCCTGCGTCCGTACACAGCAGTCACACATCCTATCCATCCTAAGGAATCAATTTACTGAAGAGTGTTAATCAAAATTTAACTAGACTGATAATTCACTAAAGGCGGCTGTTTATTCACTAAACTGTGGTTGCTAGCCATTTCTTGTAGAAAACAATGAAAATAGCACTACCTGTCTCTGGACTGTATTGAAAAACACTAGCACTACTGGCACTATGGTTGACTACAGGGACTCTCTCTGTCTGTATTCAAAACAAACACGAAATCTATGGAACACTATTAATAGCACCCGACAATTAAAGCTTCCTAAAAGCAAATACACATGGAAGAAGTAGTGACAAGTAAGAAAAATACAGTTAATACTTAAATTGAGGTAGCTCACTGCACAGCAGACGTGAAGCAGACGGCAGTTACGTGGTACATCTTAGCTTTATTAACTACATCTAAGGTATGTTTGATCCATATCTGCACTAAACAGCACTGTTTATCCCTCACTATTTGCTTGTAGTGTAAAGGGAGTTCAAAAGTCCAGTGGCTGTTGCTCAAAAAGGAGCAAGTCTAATGATCCTCGGCCACATGCTTTTATAAATAAAAGGGATCATAGTTCTTTTTTGAAGGGAAGGTTCAGAATTCTCGATACCAATTATGTAATCACATAACTGATGGGCACTGCACGGCATTATATCATACTCAAAGAATTTAGAGATTCAGTTGATGAAATATTATACAGTTACAATGATTGACAGACAATTTATTGTTTTGTACATCAAGAAGCACTCTGTGCTAAATTTATGGGCATAGAGCACACGATGAAACTGGCAGTACGTACAATAAATTTTCTGAGGTCTTACGCATAATTACATCATCAGTTTCAACAATTTATGGTGGAACTGAATGGGGTATGGAGACACTATACATTATTGCAAAGTTCACTTGTTAAGTAGAGGGCATGCCTGAAATGATTTTTCAATTTCAGGCCCACTATTGCTGGATTTCTGAAGGAAAATGAAAGGCAGGAATTGAAATTAGATCTGAAACAGACTACGGACCTCACATTTTTCGTGGACTTGAACTCTCCAAGTAAGATGCTGCAAAGTGAGAAGAAAAATTATTTCCAATTTGATTGGGAAATTTGATGCATTAAAAAAGAAAAGCGCATTGTGGAAGGGACAACTTCTGACAAAGAATGCAGTCCACTTCCCTAAACTCTCTGGAGTTAATGAAAATGCAAATTTTGATGAATTCATTGCAGCTTTGAAAGAATTACAGGAACAATTTTCTGTAAGTTTTCAAGACACTACCACTCTAACATCTGTTTTTGAGCTACATTTGAGGCCATTTGCCATTACAGTTTCAGTTGCTGTTCAATGTCCCTGTGCATATGCAAGTGAACTGATAGATCTGCAGTGCGATTCCCGTGTAAAAGACAAATTCTTTTACATTACAACTGTCCAGAGTTTTCCATGAGAAGAGTTTACACATATCCACGATCAGGCTACAAACGCAACATCAATTTGAGACCCAAGTTTATTCCAGTGTAAGCAATATTAAAATAATTTTAGTTGTGGACATGGGCAATGCTGCAGTCATTCTGGACAAGCAGGATTGTGTTCAAAAGCTGTAATGTTTGTTGTCTGCCTCATTGTATTACAGGAGCAGTGCTGACACCTCAAAAGGTTTTGAGATGAAGACTAACAGCCTCCCGAAGAAAAGTTGCTTGTTGCAGGAGACTAACATGAGTCTTAATTCTTACTGAGCTGTTCCGCGTAGCTTATATGGCTTCATGAAAGCCCAATATCAAGAGGTTCCTATTAGGCCGATAATGAATGACACTGGTGCTGTGATATGTAGCAAAACACCTTGCTACTCTACTGAGTCTACTAGTAGATCGGTGGGAGCATCATATTAAGAATTCAGTGTATTTCTTGCATCAATCAGATGAAGGCATTTGAATGATTCTAACATTACAGTAAATTTTGATGTGGTCTCTCTCTTCAGTTGCATTCCTCTGTCTGATTTGTTATGGTTGATTGAGGTTATGTTTGGTGTTGAATTAACGAACCTACTCCAACATATGTTTACTTCACTTACTTTCATTAATGATCAGTAGTAGGAGCTGACATACAGAGTTGCGATGGAAAGCCCGTAGTCACCTATTATTGCCAACTTGTTTATGGAAGCCTTTGAGGATCATGCCCTGGAGAAGGCACCTTTGAAACCTGTGATTTTTGCCCCCTCCCCATTTCACAGTTTCCTATCCTTCTGGTCAGACAGTGTGGTGTGGAAATGAGGAAAGTGTGCAGTCAGGTCAGATAGAACCCCACATGTGTGGGAGATGCACATAGGTGCAGAGTTCTTGGCTGTTCTTGATTTACAGTGTCAAAACATTCTTTTTTCCTTCAAAATTATAGGTACAGAATTTTTGAAGTTTACAAAAACATTAACTTATTATAAAATTTGGTTGATAAATAACACTTCTGTGTCGACTACAGGAGCAAGCAGAAGTACCTACATTTCGACTAAATTTAGAATTAAATGTGACTGTCACCAATCAGTTGAGTGACCCCAAAAACTGCAGATTCAACACAAACAATGGTCAGCTTTTATTACTATTATATGTCTCTCCCTCAACTTACACCACCAAACCATATCGCTACATTGGAATGTCATCAGCGCTGACAATCACTACCCTAATGATCAAGGACACCAGTATCGAATGATTGACCGATACGGCCTTGTGACATTCACCAACATGGCCTCTGTGCTAGTACTGCAAACGTCTGAAAGCAAGGAGAAACTACAACCATTCTTTTTCCCTGAATGCATGTAGACTACTGCATGATTAAAAGATGATGGGATCCTCTTGGATAAAATATTCTGGAGATAAAATAGTCCCCAATTCTGGAAGGTTGGGGCATGGTATGTTACATCGCTTAAGGGGAGTCGTACCGCCCAAAAGACAAAATCTGACATTTTTACGTTTATGCAAATTATGAAAATATGGATGTTTATGCTTAATTTGGTGTTGGTTTTATTGAAATATTCGATTATTTACTATTTTAGATAGATACTTGAAAATAATCATGCAATGACATTTCCGAGAATTTTGTTTTCAATCATTTTGCATATTGGCATTTTCCTCTGGAACTATACAGTCTAGAAGGCTGTGGTTCTTTTGTTTTGTAGAGAACTGTCCGTTTCATACGTTGCCTACACTGGCGGTACTTCGCAGTAAACTCTTTGAACTGCACATTTGTTTGTGTTTGACAGCAGATATCCACTAGTCACGTTTTAGTTTCTGTGTTTCCTGTGATAGTTTTCGTCATGACTAAACCAAAAGGAGTGTTTAAAAAAATACGAAACAAAGGAAACAGATACTGCAGAACAAATATAGCAGCAGTAAAAAGAGTGGTTAGCGCCGATAGGCATGATAATTTGATTGTAAATAGTGACAGTTCTTCTACTCCTCCGAGTGCTTCCAAGAAAAAACTGCTGGGTAATGATGTAAAATACAATGCAGCTTCAGACAGTGAAACAAACTGCAATATCATTATTAATCTCCATATACTTATTTCAGCTTTGTGTGAAACAGTGTGTTGTCGTATATGTGGAGGGGAAATTGAAATTTCTGAAAAGCTATCTCAACGCACTGGTGTGCACTTGACAAATAATGTGTTTGAACTGTAAAAGCGAAAAGACCTTCAAAACTTCAGAAGTAAGTGTAAAGAATGAACTTTTTGACACTAATCTAAGATACTTCTATGGACTTAGACATGGACTGGCATAGGAAACGGCCATTACATCGGTAAGGCTCTTTGTGGCTTGCTGAACCTCCCTAGTCCCCCTACAAAATCTATAAAACAGAACTCCATAGTAAGAAGTATTGTCAAGGCTTGTGCTATGGAGTCGATGACTACAGCAGCAGAGCAGGCTGTAGCAGAAAATGGTAGTTCTGACATAGCAATATCATTTGACGGATCCTGGCAAAAAAGAGGTTTCCAGTCAAAGAATTCATGTGCATCTATTATCAGCATCAACAATGGGAAAGTGTTGGATGTTGATGCGTTGACCATGTACTATCAGGGTTGGAGGCAAGCAGGCAAGAGTACTGAAAAGCAAACTAAGCATGAAATGAATTGCCAGAGAAACTATGAAGGAACTAGTGGAGGGATGGAGGTTGCTTCTGCAGTGAAGATGTTCCAACGTTCCCAGCATGACCGTGCTGTTTGCTACAAGAGTTTTCTTGGGGATGGAGACTCACAATCGTATAAGGCAGGAGTGGAGAGTAAACCCTATGGTGATTTGTCAATTACAAAACTAGAGTGCATTAATCATGTGCAAAAGAGGATGGGCATGAGACTACGTAGACTTAACAGCAGTTGGGAAGTACCAAGTTATCTGATGGTCTTAATATAAGACGCCGACTGACTGATAAACAAATTGATCAAATTACACAATATTATGGTATGGCTATTAGAAGTAACAGAGATAATTTAGATGGTATGAAGAGAGATGTTTGGGCAATTTATTTTCACAAGCTGTCTACTGATGCTGAACCAATACACAACATGTGTTCCACTGAATGGTGTAAATACTTGAAGGCAAAAGAGGAGGGTAAAGTAGACACTTTCTCATACAAAATTACTATACCAAATGCTCTTATGCTTGCCATGAAACCTGTGTTTCAGGATCTTGCCCAACCAGAGCTGTTGAAGAAATGTCTCAAGGGCAAAACATAAAATGCGAATGAATCATTTAACAATGTTGTATGGTCAATGATACCAAAAAATGTGTTCGTTGGAAGGTCAGTCTTTGAACTTGGTGTTTTGGATGTTGTTCTTACTTTTAATGCTGGCTATTCTGGAAGACTACAGGTTTTGGAATATCTTGGCATTCATAAAGGTTATAACACCACTAAAAATGTGATGGACTTGGACCAACTGCGAATCATGAAGGCAGAGATTGCAACAAACAATATGTCAAAAGAAGCCAGATCTAAGAGGAGAAGGGCAGCACTGTGTGAGGAAGATGGAGGAGATGAGGATTACCATCCAGGAGGATTCTAACATATTTTTTAATGCATCAGTTGGCTGTATATTAAAATTTTTTC
Organism: Schistocerca cancellata; assembly: GCF_023864275.1. NCBI lineage: Eukaryota > Metazoa > Arthropoda > Insecta > Orthoptera > Acrididae > Schistocerca > Schistocerca cancellata. The sequence continues at coordinate 286,061,119 of NC_064631.1, read as the reverse complement.
TTTAAACACAATTTTCTCAACATGAAATTTTTTAGTATAACAGCCCCTTTTTCTCAGAAACTTCTGAATCTACATCAATGAATTATTTACCACATAACATAGATAGTACAACGATGATGTAGCTATACTTTAGTAGTATTTACTGTATTATTTAAAATTCAAGAAATTAAAATTGTGAAAGTTTACACCAAAAAATTATATGTTTAGGGAAAAAAATCATTAATTTCTTCCAGTTGTTATTTTAAAGTGATTGTAGAGCAATACACTCACAAAACATGGGATAAAAACACTACATTCATACACTGAACAGTTCCTGAGAAAACAAGAAATTTATATAGCCAATTTAACATTGTCGAGATAGGGCGGTACAACTCCCCTTAATCAAGTCGGTAGGTTGTAGAACTCAAAAATTTAAATGAACAGGTAGAAGTTAAGTATAGTGGATATTAGTGAAGTGTGGTGGCAAGAAGACGACTCCTGATCACATGAGAACATGGTTATAAATACTAAAGACTCTGCGGTAATCCAGAGGTCTAGCAATGAATAAGAAAATAGGAATGAGTGTAAGTTACTACCAACAGGATTAACAATGCAGTCTCATCGCCAAGAAACGAGTAGACAGAATATCAACACAAACAATATAGGTATAAGCTTATATCACAACTAGCTCCACAGACGATACAGAGATTGAAAGAAATTATTCAGATAGTTAACGGAGACAAAAGCGTTATTGTGATGTAGGACTCTCAAATTCAATTCTAGGGAAAGAAATAAAAGGAGAAATAGTAGGAAAACATAGACTGGGGCAAAGGAGTGAAAGGGGAAACTGCTTCGTAGAATTTGGCACACACTATAATTTAATCATTTCTAACACTTGTTTTAAGCACGTAAGAAGGCATTATACATGGAAGAGATCAGGATACATTGGAAGGTTTCAGACTGATTACACAGTGACATGACGAAAGTCATGGAATAGCGATACGCACATATACATACGGCAGCAGTATCACATACACATGGTATAAGAGGGCAATGCATTGGTGGAGCTGTCATCAGGGTTGCCACTAGTTTCCTCAAGTGAAATTCCCTGATATTTCCCTCATTTCCAGACAAGTTCTAGCATTTTTCCCTGACAAATTTTGAAATCTCAATGATGAATAAAGACTTAAGTCGACAAAAAAATGTATTTCTAAACATGTGAGCAAAAATCTTAAGTACTAACGTCAACATCTTTTGTAACGAACTGTTTTTAGATGGAGAAACCAAGCCAAATGATACTGTGTTTCATTAAGGCCACTGATATTATTTTATTTCAATAAAACGAAACAAGTTTGGTGACAAAAATATGCATTTCCTTGGAGTCACAAGACAGATTTAAAATACCTTCACTGATTCCAGAAATAACCCCAGAAAAAAGTAGGCCTCTTGAAAGATGTGTATAAGGTGGGAAGAGAGTTGTGTAAACCAACACTATGGGTGGCCACCAATAAAATTTTGTTTCTACTACATTAGTTATTGTCAGTTACTACCCACTGTGTTATGTCTATTATTTTAAAGGATATTATGTGTGCACCTGCTTAGCTGAATGGTAATGTGTTTGCCTACCATGCAGCACGCCTGGGTTTCATTCTCTGCCGGGTTAGTGATTTTCTTCGCTCATGGCCTGGGTTTTGTGTTGTCATCATCATCATTTCATGATCACCAACATGTAAGTCACCCAACATGGCATCACCTGCACAAAGACTTGCAGCCCAGCAGCCAAACTTCCCCAGGTGGGTCTCCCGGACATCAATGCCACACAATCATTTCATTTTTAAGGTATTGTGTGGGTTTTATTTCCATAAATATATGAATACATAGTGTACAAACTGCCAGCGACTGCCACAATTTTTTTCTTCTTATCGTTCATACTTTTTAATATATGAACTACTTTCAAAGTGACGAAATGTACTAGAATAAATAAAATGTCTGTAAAACCCCGCACTGTACCTGTGGTGAGACAATCGCAATTCCTGAAATCCTATCACCGATGGCCTCTGGCCTGCCGAGGAGCACTGCAATCCTGGGTCCATGGATAAACCACAAAAACCAGCTAATTACAACACACACAAACAGACCCAGCCTGTGAGCAGATCGGTGAGACTGAAATATGCAGTAACCTTGAGACCTCCAAAGATAATAACATTGACGAAGGTACAGAGCGTTCACATTGTGAACACAGTGAAGAATCGATATTAGCTAACCGCGTATCCAATACAGAAATGAGAATACAGGAAATTGCTAAACGGTTATCGGAATTAGATAATAATGAAAACATTTCAAGTAGTAGAAGTAATAACGTAATCAGAGACAACAGTCGCATTGTGTTTGCTAGCTCGGATGACAACAATACGAATAAAGAAATCACGGCAAGCCAATCCGATGCAACTCCATCTCTGCAATCTAAACAAAATCCAACTATTTCTCTCACAGAATGTTTGGATGATATAATGACAAATTCAAATGTGGCAAGTCGATTTCCTGTATTCAAACCAGGAGGCGAACTTCACCCTATAATTTTTATAAACGCTTTTGAAACTTCATTATCTCCTAAATGAAGTAATGAAAAAAAGGATTCAATTTGCAATAGGACATTTAGAAGCAGAAGCTGCGGAGTGGGCAGTACTGCATAGAAATGAATTTAGGGACTGGGATGATTTTGTTAAGCAGTTTAAACAAAATTATTGGTCAAGAGGAAAGCAACAACACTTAACTTTAGAGTTGCTAGACCCTCCTCCATATTCTAAACGGTGGGGAGGTTATAGGAATTATTTTGAATGGCATTTAAACCGTGCTAAATTAATTGAAGAACCAATTATTGAAAGTCACCTAATACGAGTCCTAATTAGTAGGTTACCGTATTATGTAAAGGAAAGAATGATAGAAAGAGAATGGTCACAACCCTGCGAATTATTAGGATATTTAGAACAGTTAGATATACTTAACAGAGAAAGGGAAGACGAGAAATTTAGATTTGGTAGAAATGACAATCCTCGAAATAATAATAATTCAGAACCACGAAAATTTAACAATAACAATCATAGCCGATTTTGTTACATAAAACGTCAATCTAAAGATAAAGAGGGCCAACAAAATCATGGTAATAACTCTAAAATGCGGAAATTACGCAATAACGATAATGAGATAAATCATCCTCAAGTAATTAATGAAGGTCAAGTTGTAGGTGACGTTATCATAGAAAGTTCGGAAAACTAGTAAAGTCCTTTAGTATGGGTCAACTAAAGGGAACTGTTAGTCGAGATTATACAAGACCCAATTGCAGTTTATCATTAAGCTGCCAAGTGGAAGGTGATTGGCAACAAGATTTACTTCGGGAAGACAATCAGATAAGGGAGAATGTAACTTATAAACCCGTTATTAAAGGTTATATTAAAGATACCGAAGTAAATATTATAATCGATTCGGGTAGCGAAGTAAGTATTTTATGTAAAGAATTATTTCAGCTTAAAAGAAAATATTGGAATTTCCCAACCTTACCTGTAACTGGGGTGAAAATTATAGGAGTTACTGGTAAAAGAAGTCAAAATATTACTGAGGAAGTTTATTTAACTTTTGAGATTGCTAAACAATTAATTTCTCACTCTGTACTTGTCGTAGCCAACTTAAATGTGGCCATAATTTTAGGTATAGATTGGCTGTGTAAATATAAAGCTATATTAGATTTTAAAGACTCTTCCTTAACCATCCATAAGGAGGCATGTGCTTTTAAAGTGAGGTTTTCTGATAATCGAGTACCTGAAAATTTCTACGAATCCTTACAGATTAAGTGCACACAGACCATAGACGTATTAACAGATTTTAGTGATCTTGAATATGAAGTATACCAATGTCAGGCTAGTAGCAGTATCGAAACCGAAGTGAAAGAAAAATGTTATTCTACGAATTGTCTATCCGAACAAGAAAAGGAAGAGTTGGAATCTTTGTTGTTAGAATTTAGAGCCATCTTCTCAGATGAACCGGGGAGAATTAAAGATTACGTTTGTAAACTTAAGATTAAAGATCAAAAACCATTCTTTAAGAAACCTTATCCTATTCCAGTACAATTCAAAGAACCAGGTAGTAGAGAAATAAGTAAGATGCTAGAACAAAACATTATCGAACGATCATGTAGCGCTTTTAACAGTCCTTTGTGGATAGTTAAGAAAGCTACTGGTGGGGTACGACTGGTTCTGGATGCCCGTGAATTAAATAAAATTATAGAGATGGAAAGAGACAGACCTATTCCTATGGAGGACGTACTTCTTAAGATTGCTGGTTCTCGTTATATGAGTACAATGGATTTAACTGCTGGCTACCATCAAGTACGATTACACCCGGATTCACGGCAATATACGGCTTTTCTTTTTGAAGGCAGATCATATCAGTTCCAAGTTTTACCTTTTGGACTTAATATATCAGTGTCAACTTTCATTAGGGCATTAGATTCTGCTTTGGGTCAGCAATTGTTACAAAAGATTATTTTATATGTAGATGATATTTTGGTAGCCACTAAAACGTGGGAAGAACACGTAACGATATTATGGGAATTGTTTGACCGTTTAATTGACAGAGGAATTACTTTAAAATTATCTAAGTCTTACTTCGGAAAGGAGGAAGTGAAATTTCTGGGGCATATAGTGGACAGTAAAGGTCTTAGGCCAGACCCAGCACGCATTGAAGCTATTGCTCGATGCCCGATTCCTAGAAATCGAAAACAACTGAAATCATTCTTAGGAATGGTAGGATTTCTGAGAAGATTTCTTCCAGGGCAGGATATTGTTAATCCTAAATTACTAGATTTATTAAAAGAGAAGTCAGTATGGCTCTGGGGAAAAGAGGAAGTTTTTAATAAGATAAAAGGAGCGTTAACGGAAGCAAAAATGTTATACCACCCAGATTTCAATCAGGACTTTTGTATGTGTACGGATGCCTCTGATTATGGTGTGTCTTGTGTAATATTCCAAGGTGATCTGACCAATGAAAAGGGATTATATCGGCCTATTGGATTCGCTAGTAGAACTTTAAATAAACACGAAAGAAATTATTTTGTAACCGAGAAGGAAGCTCTCGCAGTTGTATGGGGTTTTCAACGATTTAGAGGATTATTAATGGGAAGAAAAACAATTGTATATACTGATCATCAGGCTTTAATCTTTCTGAACAATTGTCGGTTACTTCACCGTAGACTATTACGTTGGGTATTATGCTTGCAAGAATTTCAGTACGAAATTAGGTATATAAAAGGATCTCAGAATGTAGTTTCGTATGCTTTGTCGAGACTTCCCGTAGGAATGGAGAATATTAACATTGCAGAAGAACCAGGAACAAATTACCATGTTTATTTCCTTTTAACTCAGGAGAATGAACGTAAGGTTAAACGGATAGTAACTGCTATTAGATGCAATCAAAGAAATGATGACCAATATAGGGACCTTATACAAAACCTTAATAATGGGGACGAAACAGTTAACACCCGGGGTGTGTGGTTGTATTTTAACGACTTGTTGTATTGGAAAGCACAGAGGGAACACCAGAGATGGAAAATCTGCATTCCGAAAACAGTTGTGTACGAGTTAATTACTTATATTCATGAAGGTTACGGGCATTTTGGAATTCATAAATATATTAAACATCTAATGAAGTATTATTATTTCAAAAATATGTCCCGTGTTGTGAGAAGTATTATTAGGGCTTGTGAAACCTGTCAAAAGGTTAAAGTTAATAACAAATCTAAGCGTTATAAATTATATGCTGTAATTCCTCGAGGTCTGTGGGATCTACTGTCATTAGATTTTTTTCGGCCCTCTGCCTCGTAGTTCAGGAGGATTAACTTATGTTTTTGTTGTAATGGAATGTTGGTCCAAACATGTGAAGCTATATACTTTGAAACGAGCGAATACAGCAAGCGTTATACGCTGCCTCACCCGAAATTACTTTGTTAACTGGGGCATTCCTAAACAACTTATGTCTCACAACGGTAGTGCCTTTATTAGTCAAAGATTTCAAGATATGATAAAACAATATGGAATCAAACATATCTTAATTTCGAAATATCACCCTCAAAGTAATTTAGTAGAAAGAGTCATGAAAGAATTAGGACGATTATGTAGAACTTATTGTGCACATAAACATACTCGGTGGGCCAAACTAATGCCTGAATTCGAAAAGATATTAAATGAATTGCCTCACCTAACGACGGGATTATCGCCTATAGAAATTTTAGGCAAACGATTTATAGGTGAGCCTTTACTAGCTGCTCTACCTTGGCCACCAGTAAATGAGATCCAACAATGCATCCCAGACGAAAAAGTTTGCCAACAGATTGTTAAAAATGCCGAACGGAGAATTAAAAGTTATAATCAACATGCTATAGAACCCTCATTTCAGGTAGGAGATCTTGTGTTAGTACGATCTCATCCTAAAAGTTCTAAGATTGGTAAGGAATGTAGAAAATTCTTCTTTATCTTTGAAGGTCCATATGTTGTACATAAGATTGTACATCCCAAAGCGTTACTTCTTATGGAACCTTCATCAGGTGTAATTAAAGGATTATATAGTGTTGATCAAATGAAACCCTTCATTCCTAAATAAGTTAATATTTAGTATATGTTACATACGGAGGAGCGCTCATAGTTTATTCATGTGAAGTTTTTCATGATAGTTACGTGTTATTTTAAAAAAATAACAAAGTTTAAACAAGTGATCTACAATAATCTACCGGTACTTCAAAAGGAGAAAGATAATTAAAAGGGGATTTATATGGAAGAAATTTTGTTACTAGGTCAGAAGGAATTTTGTATATTTATTCGGATAGTAGGAACCAAAGGGGATGGTTAATAATTTTAGGGACCATGGGCGTCCAGAGCTATATGCCTCACGAGAACATAGAAGAGTGCCTTTAATAGAGGTTTGTAATAGTGTTAATATAGAACACACCAAACGGGGCTCTCTCGCTTGTTTCTCCTAAATAAATTGCCATTACCCAACAAGGTGTCCGAAGGTAAAGAAAGCCGTGCCAAGATTCTAAAGAAAGTTTTGCTTGATTTCTTCTTGACCTCAGGCATAAATAAGACATTAGGGAAAAGAATGACGTAAAGTAAATAGTACCATTAGTTATTGTGAGAAACTTATTAGTAATATACATTTTTGGAAAGAGTAACTCTAGTAAATGAATAAACTGAAACTAATTTATCACAATTTGAACGCTCTGTCCTAGTGTAACAACGTTAAAGAACGTACTAAATTATTATTTATTAGCAACTATTAAATGAAGAGGAGTAATCTCCATATATTCGGTTATGAATTACCATAATAGCACAGTTAAGAGTAAATGACAAATAGTCACAATAATATCGTATTAAAAGGATTAAATCTATCTAAGAGCAAGGACTCTAGATTACGTAAAATGCGAGGAAAATGTATTAACAGTTAAATATTGTATATAGAAAAGGTCTTATTTTCGGTTAAAACCTGACAAACTGAGCTTGTGGGTGGGGTATGTAGTGGGACGCGAAATTGAAGCGTCACCCATCCACCAGTGTCAGCCCAGTTTGCAGGTGAATATAAGTTTAATTTAGTTTTGTTTATGTATTTTTGTAATAGCTGTGAATTGCCTAAAGTTTTCGTATTTTTTTTATGTTTCATGTACGGAGAGGGCGGCGCAACGAACGGAGACAGCATCTTCGCTGCCGTGACCAGAGAGAAAACTGCTGGCCACTATACGTCGCGGGTCGACAACCAAAGAGCAACAGAAGATCCTGGAACCGAGTTGTTGCGTCGTGCTTCTAAAAATTGAAAATGAAAAAATATGTAATCTTTTTGTACAACAATGACGTCATAGAGAGCTTAATCTTATTGAAAATGTCAGTCCTAGTTTGTCAACGGTCAAGTTCACATCTGTATGTAGGAAGCTAATAAAATAGTGGATACTACTAAAGTTGAAACACGTGTTCTGAGGATTTATTCATGAAGAATTATGTGAATTGATTAATAATATATTTGACAGGATTATTGAATTTTGACAGCGGTCATCGCAACTTTGAATCTGAAAAGTTTATTCAATGTGTGCTTCTAATATCGATTAAACCAAGATAACGTGTGTCAATATAATTTCTGAGGAGAAACAAACGACATCTAAAATTGCAAAAGTTTACGAAAACCAATTGGCCCAAGTGATGTAATTCTTTGCATACGACTCAGCTGATGTTTTACAGTTTCGTTCAAGAACCATTCTGTGACAATTTAAAAAGAATATAAATCATTTTGAAGTGGGTTGTAACTGACGTAGGTGACAAAGTCTGCACATGGTCATATGTCGAAAGAAAACCATTTATAAACAAACCTATACGTCGTTACACTACACCTGACACGTTTGAAATTCCCTGATTTCCAGAACTTGTGACAACCTTGTGTCATTTGCATCCACATGATTCATTTGAAAAGCTCTGCGACATGATTATGGTCTCTCAACGGAAATTAACAGAGTATGAACATGGTCACACAACAGAAATTAACAGAGTAAGAACATAGAATGACAGATGGAGCTAGATACATGGGACATTCCATAATTGGAAATTTTTATGGAATTCAATATTCCAGGACCCACAGTGTCAGCAGTGTGCCAAGAATACCAAATTTCAGTCATTATCTCTCACCACGGACAATGCAGTGGCCGATGAACTTTGCTTAACGACTGAAAGCTGTGATGTTTTTATAGAGTTGTTAATGTTAACAGACAAGCAACACTGCATGAAATAACCACAGACATCAATGTGGGATGTAAGGCAAACATATCCGTTGGCAATGTGTGGCAAAATTTGACACTAATGGGCAATGGCAGCAGATGACATGCAAGTACCTCTGCTAACAGCACAATATTGTCTGCAGCACCTCTCTGGGCTCGAGACTATATTAGCTGGATGCTACCTAGATGATTGAAAACCTTGGCCTGGTCAGATGAGTTGATTTCAGTTGGTAAGACCTGACGGTAGGGTTCAAGTGTGGTGCACAGCCCATTAAGCCATGGACCCAAATTGTCAACCAGACACTGTGCAAGCTGGTGGTAGCTCCACAATGATGTGAGCTGTGTTTCTCAGGAGTATTCGGCTATTCGGGAGACTGTTTGCAGCCATTCATGCATGTCATGTTCCTAACCAATGATGCATTTTTTATGGATGAGCCTATGCCATGACACCAGGCCACAATTGTTTGCAATTAGTTTGAAGAAAATTCTGGACAATTCAAGTGAATGGTTTGGCCACACAGATTGTCCAACACAAATTCCATTAAACATTTATGGGACATAATGGAGAGGTCAGTTTATGCACAAAATCCTGCATGGAACACTTTTGAAATTATGGACAGCTATAGAGACAGCATCAATATTTCTGCAGCTGACTTCCAACGACGATGAGTCCATGCAATGTTGAATTGCTGCACAGAAGGAGATCTGACACAATACTAGGAGGTATCCCATGGCTTTTGCCACCACTGTGTATAATGATAAGACAGAGATTTTCAAAACAGATTTTAAATTGTAAGACACTTTCCGAGGCAGATGTGGACTCTGATTGTAATCCATTGGTTATGACCTGCAAATCCAAACTGAAGAAACTCTCAAAAGATAGGAAATTAACAAGATGGAATCTGGATAAATTGGAAGAACCAGAGGTTGTCTGGTTCTGAGGAAGCACTGAACGTAACTGATGAAAGGAGAAAACAAAAATGCAGCAAACAAAGTAGGCAAAAGAGAATACAGACATATGACAAATGAGACTGACAAGAAGTGCAAAACGGCTAAGCAGGAACGGCAAGTGGGCAAATGCACAGCTGTAAAAGCAGGCTTAACTAGAGAAAAAGACAGTGCCGCCAACAGGAAAATTAAAAAGGCCTTTGGAGAAGAGGGAAGCAGCTGTATGAATATCAAGATCATGTGGTAAGCCAGAACTAAGGAAAGTTGAAAGGTGGAAGGCATATAGAGAACTGCTATACAAGGGAAATGAACTCCAAAACAATATCACATAAAGCGCTGATGAAGTACACGAAGATCACTTCCGAGAATGGTATTACAATAATTTCACAGAGCACTGCAAACCTTAGTCAAAATAAGGTCCCTTGAGGAGATGATAGTCCTCAAAGTTATTGAGATCCTTGGGAGAGCTAGCCATGACAAAACTATCCCACCTGCTATGCAACATATACGAGACGGACAAAATACCCCCAGACTTCAACAAAAATGTAATAATTTCAATTCCAAAGAATACAGGTGCTGACTGATGTGAATATTATCGAACTATCAGTTTAATAAGCTATGGCTGCATAATACTGACAAAAATTATTTTGTTAAGAAAGGATAAATTGGTAGAAGCGGCTTTGGGAAGATCAGTTTGAGTTCCAGAGAAGCGTAGAAACATACAAGGTAATACTGCCCCTACAACTTATCTTAGAAAATAGGTTCAAGAAAGTCAAGTCTATACTTATTGCATTCATAAACTTAGAGAAAGCTTTTGACAATATTGACTGAAAGACACTCTTTGAAATTCTGAAGGAAGCAGGGATAAAACACAGGAAGCAAAATGTTATATGAGGTGTTTTCAAAAAGTACAGTGACTTTATATTTTTATGAAAAAATATTTATTTATTCAAACAACTGAAAATCCAGGATGGAATTCAACAATATTATGAAAAGGGAAGTTGCTACTCACCATATAGCGGAGTTGTTGAGTCGCAGGTAGGCACAACAAAAAGACTGTCACAAATAAAGCTTTTGGCCATTAAGGCCTTCATCAATAATAAATACACACACACACACACACACACACACACACACACACACACACACACAGTGGTGAGTAACAACTTTCCTTTTCACAATATTTATTTATTCATTAATATTCATGTTTTCCCCTTGTAAGTAATCCCCCTCAGATACAATACACTTGTGCCAACTATTCTTCCAATCCTTGAAGCACTTCTCATATGCACTTTTTTGGCACAGCCTTGAGTACTTTCACCAATGTCGTTTTTATTTTCTCAACTATTGAAATTCTTCGTCCTTTCATAGGTCTCTTCAGTTTTGGGACCAGGAAAAAGTCGCAGGGGGCCAAATCTGCTGAATATGGTGGCTGAGGCATGATTGTCATGTTGTTTTTGACCAAAAAATCTCTCACAAGCAACGATGAATGAGCAAGTGCATTGTCATGATGCAAAAGCCATGAATAAGTGATAGCGTTACGGAGATGTTTAACAAACTCAAGTGGCAGACTCTGCAAGAGAGGCGCTCTGCATCGCGGTGTAGCTTGCTCGCCAGGTTTCGAGAGGGTGCGTTTCTGGATGAGGTATCGAATATATTGCTTCCCCCTACTTATACCTCCCGAGGAGATCATGGATGTAAAATTAGAGAGATTAGAGCGCGCACAGAGGCTTTCAGACAGTCGTTCTTCCCGCGAACCATACGCGACTGGAACAGGAAAGGGAGATAATGACAGTGGCACGTAAAGTACCCTCTGCCACACACCGTTGGGTGGCTTGCGAAGTATAAATGTAGAATGTAGATGTAGAATTGTTTTTTCATAATTCCAGACTTTTTTTGCGTATTACTTCTCGCAAACTATGTACAACGTCAAGGTAACACTCCTTATTGACCATATAACCTTCAGGCAAAAATTCATGATGCACTAAGACACGGTAATTGAAAAAAATAAATAAAAAAATAAAGTGAGCAAAACTTTGACATTTGATTGAACTTGGCACGCTTTTTCCAGTCTTGGCTCACCGGAATGCTTCCACTGGGACGATTGGGCTTTCGTTTCAACGTCATAACCGTAAACCCATGTTTCATCACCAGTTATGACACTTTTGAGCAAATCAGGATCATCATTGACGCCATTCAAGAGCTCCGGAGTAATTCTCATACAATGGTTCTTCTGATCAAAATTGAGAAGTTCTGGAGCAAACTTCGCTGACACACATCTCATGCCCAACACACCCAAAAAAATTGCATGACACAAGCCAAACAATATGACAACATCCTCAGCAACTTCTCTTATGGTAATTCAACAATTTTCGAAAACAATTTTCTTTACAGCTTTGACGTTATCATAAGTTGTTGATGTGCTGGGTCGTAAAGAGTGAGTTCATCATTGGCATCTTCTTGGCCATCCTGGAAGAGCTTGTACCAGTTGTAAACATTTTTTTTACTTACAGCAGATTCACTGTATGCCACTGTCAACATTTCAAGTGTTTTAGAGCACTTGATTCTACTTTGCACACAAAACTTGATGTAAATTCTTTGCTCCATTTTTTATAATAAATGAAAGTCGCAGAGCACACTAAAATACGTCTAACCTTTCTACCTGTCAAAAACAAACGAAGTATGCTGTACACTTGAAACTGTGGACATATGTTTGGAGCATATGTACCAAATTAACATAAAATAGATCGATAGTCAAATGTACATTGCCCGCACAATTTGAAAAGTCACCTTACTTTTTGAACAGCCCTTGTATACAACTTGTCAGAAACCAGACTGCAGATATAAGTGTCAAAGTACTTGAAAGAGTAGCTTTAGTCGAGAAGGCAGTGAGACAGGGATGGAGCCTATTCCTAATGATATTCAATTTGTATATTGAGCACACTGTGGAGGAAATGAAGAAGAAATAAGAAATGGAAATTTAAGTTCTGGAGAAGAAATAAAAACTTTGAGATTTCCTGATAACATTTCAACTGTCAGAAATGGCAAATGGCTTTTGGAGAGCAGCTGAATGGAAAGAATGGTATCTTGAAAAGAGGGTATAAGACGAACACCAAAAAAAGTAAAATAAGGGTAATGAAATGTAGTCTAATTGAATTGGTTGATGCTGAGTGAATAAAATTAGGAAGTGAGACACTATAAGTAACAGATGAGTTTTGTTATTTGTACAGCAAAATAAGTGATAATGAAGAAGAGTGCATATAAAATTTATCTAGCTACAGAAAAAGTACATAGCTGTTGTGTGGCGAAAGGGCGCTGACTCACAAATCACGGCACTGCAGAGGGTGCAGAACCAAGCTCTGAAACTCTGTGCCTTCTTAGTCTGTATTCAACTCATCTGCAAAAAGAAACAGGCACCGCACTGGTGGCAGACTGCTTATGCCTTCTACGATAAGCCAGGTCAACCTCCCAATCGGCTCATCCTGGAGCTGGGACACCACCACCACTACCACCACGTCAGTAACGCATTGGCCAGACCTGATGCAAGAAAATTTTCTCCACAGCAGCCTCAGAACAATTCATCTCCACATCATCAGAGGCTAATCTTGCTGTGAAAATAATTCTCTCCACAGCAGCTTGAGGCAAGCATCTCCACATCACCTGACGCCAATCCAGGAAGTTAGATAACCATAACACCACATCGAGAGGTGCAACATCTGTGAACCTGAATGACCTTAAATACAAGGAAAGGATGGATTTATCAGCCCTCCTGGGGTTGTCAGGTGTGTGAGCAGGGTTTCAGCAATGACACATTTCAAGTTTCATCTAGTCCCAAGCATGCTGAATTGGATGCATGTCTGCAAATAACACAGGCCACTCCATTTGGTTGAATTATGCCTTACGGATGAAAATGTCCTTGAGGTGGTATGGTGTGTTCATGCACTGTCATCTTGAGAGATGATGATCATCATTGTAGTATTGACAGCAGGGTAGAAGGACCATGTCCCAACACTACACAACCCCCAACTGTTTATCCTAGATGGAGGTGATACGTGTTCTGACATCTGTACATACAAGGCCAAAGCATTACTGACCAACTTCCCTCTCGAACCTGTGGAACTGTATGCCACACACGTGAATATGTACCTGGTCACAGCCACTGACTTTAACAATCATCAGTTGTGACACAAATCCTGCACACATCAGTGAATGGAATCAAAAATCACTGATGTTAACTCAATTCCAGGTGATCCCTTTACAGATTCTTTGTGCATCTTGGTGCAGGATGATAATTATTGTTGTTTTTAACAGTTGCCTTGATGTAAAACTTATCATGTGGCAATGGCTGCATAATGTTTAGCTTGAATCAGCTCTCCCAGTTGCCTTCAAAAAGGCAGTGTGTGATTCTACTGCATTCTATTCAAGGACCCTATGACCCATAATTGTTAAGCAACACTCACTCACTGATGTTGACTTTGAGTGACTACTATTTTGCTGATCGTCAATGTTTCATTTTACCAGTTGAATGCTCAGAGTCCTTGTTGCCATACAGTGACAGCGCATGTACAGTCTAAGCTTGAAATGACCCTGCAAGGCGTGTTGAGCACTCAAACAGTGCACACAAGCTGTGTTGCTCTTGTAATAAGTAAAGAGGCAGCAAACACACTATCGAACTGCCCTGAGATGTGGTCAAGAGAGCAATGAGAAGCAGGTTCCATTTCAAGAAAACGTAAAGTACACATTTAAAGAGGATGCCGCAATACTTTTTTTAGAAGTTCATATAGATTAAGGAGCTCACTGTGTGAACAAATCAAGATGTACTGTTATGCTGATAAAGATTATTTATAGTTGTTCATCAAGAAAATCAAAGGCTAGTCCACACCTATATAAGTACATTAACCACTTTTTTCCTGGTAGCAGATATCTTGTATGTATGTTGCTTAAAAACAGCTTAGTGAAGTCAAGGAGAAGTTAAAAAAATTTGGTAATGTACTGTAAAGGTAAAATGACAATGCAGGAGGATTTTGTATACAATGTAGTCATAAATTATTTGAAACATTTCTTAATGAACATATTGTTTACTTCAACACCACCAACATTCCAATCCCTTACCTTGTGGTTTCGAAAAGAAGTCATCTGCTTTCATAAGCTCCAGAAGAGGCAAAAATGCACCATGTGATGGCTCTGTTTGGAAATGTTGCTTATTATTGTAGCAACCAGTTCCACTTCCAACTGGATTTTCCTGTGTGAAGAAGAGTTTCTCAGAATGTGTTAAAAGGTACATTCACCCAGTAAATTAATTTTTTCCAAATTATGTTCCAAAAAATATCCTATAATGAATGAAATTACATATAGACATATAAATACAGCTACTGAAGCTCAAAACAATGAATTACTAAATTTTGAAGACCACCAATAATAAAATACCAAATATACTCATGCACTGGACTCTGACTAAAATATCCTGAAACTTGAAGTCACTTAGATTTCCATGTAGCTATGAAGTCTAACCATGCATTTCACAATGGTTTTCCGTGAACACATATCTTGGAGGAGCTGGCTGGAGAGCAGTGCATGTATTTTTTTCATACCACTGCCAAGCACTTGCCACTCAACCGAAAAAATGTCATCACTTTCAGTCTCTAGAGAAGTAACATCAATTCTTCTTCACTTTCTGAGCCACTAAATTCACTGCCTAACTCAGGATCATTATAGCCATTCTTTTTTCGAAAGAATTGCCAAACCAACAATAGAGGAGTGTGTCTGATAGCAAAGCTGCACATAGTAAGGACAATATTTAGTGGCAACAACTTCAATCAAACCATGACAGCCAGGCTACAAATGCAGTACTACATGCCCTCTAGTGGCTGAACACTACCTATCAGTGCTGAAATGGATATAAGCAGGTCTCCCCCCCCCCCCCCCCCCCCTGAAGGTTTGTACTTAAGTGGCCCAAGTATACTTGGGATTTTAAGTTTCTGTAAAAATAATAAAAATGAGATAAACTGGGGTTTTATGTTGTTGTTGTTGTTGTCGTCGTCATCGTGGTCTTCAGTCCTGAGACTGGTTTGATGCAGCTCTCCATGCTACCGTATTTACTCGAATCTAAGCCGCACCTGAAAAACGAGACTCGAAATCAAGGAAAAAAAAAATTCCTGAATCTAAGCCGCACCTGAAATTTGAGACTCAAAATTCAAGGGGAGAGAAAAGTTTTAGGCCGCATCTCCAAATCAAAACAAAGTTGGTCCATTGTAACATGAGACATAATTTAGGTAAAATGAATGACGATACAGCTACAGTAGTTCGGTTCGAGTTGTAAGCTTAGCAGTTAAGCTTTACCAGGTAGCCATTGCTATGCATCAGGTGCTCCATCCGTATTTATACGGGTACCCTTCCTTTTTCACGTGCTTTGTCTGGTTTGAATTGATTGCTTATTTTCCTTTGATCAGATAAGTGCCGTTCTCTTTGTTATAGGTGTTTACGTCACTCTAAGCTGAAAATGCATTGCTGTACTGTGTCATGCATTGTTTGTTGCATTCCGATAATGATTGTTTACGACCTGTTGCCACTCGCGGCATGGCTTGCTTTTGTGCGCGCTACCGCCGCTTACAATTAACAAAAAGAGGAATGGTCTTATTAGCGAAACAATGGCTAGAGACTGCTATTTGTTGTTACTCACACTGCTGCATTCTTTGATAATGATCAACAAGAACCAAGTAATAGATTGCATATCATAGATGTTCTGAACGAGAGTTTAGCGAAAATTTTTCTCCGTTTGAAAATCTTTGCAGACGCCTCTTTAGTACATTACATTCTGCACAGAAATTAGTCATCTTAGATTTAAAAATCTAGTTAATTGCCGTGCTTAGTTTCTGACTGTATCACTATTAGGCATAAGAATAATATGAATATAAACATGACATGATACATGTGTTCTTCCACGTTTGCTGTTGTCTCACTCTAGTTTCGTAGTTTATTAGGCAGACAGGATTTAAATGAGATAGCAGCAAACACAAAGGAATACATGACAAAATGTTTATATTCGTATTATTCTTATGGTGAAGAGAATCGTAGAGTTGGCCATATTAACAAACATCCCAAACAGTCTCGCCAGTCGGATTTTCGTAGTACATTGAAATGCTGCTACATTCGATGATGAACAATATGGAATTTGTATTTACTTCGTTGGATAATGTATGAAAATGCAGTGGTCGAAACTCGGGGCGGAGAAAAAAGCTCGTCTTCCACCTTTTTTTTTTTTAATTTATTTACTGAAGCAGAGGTTTTGGTGCCAGTATTTATCTTTGTGCCTGCAAAGCATGCCTGTGTAGCGCTACATATATTCGACGGCAGAAGTTAGTTGTGGCGGCACCTACCAACATTTTTCACAACTTCCGCTTACTTTGCACTCGATTCTAAGCCACAGGCGGTTTTTTTGATTACAAAAACCGGAAAAAAAGTGTGGCTTAGATTCGAGTAAATACGGTACTCTATCCTGTGCAAGCTTCTTCATCTCCCAGTACCTACTGCAACCTACATCTTTCTGAATCTGCTTAGTGTATTCATCTCTTGGTCTCCCTCTACGATTTTTACCCTCCACGCTGCCCTCCAATACTAAATTGGCGATCCCTTGATGCCTCAGAATATGCCCTACCAACCAATCCCTTCTTCTAGTCAAGTTGTGCCACAAATTCCTCTTCTCTCCAATTCTATTCAATACCGCCTCATTGGTTATGTGATCTACCCATCCAATCTTCAGCATTCTTCTGCAGCACCACATTTCGAAAGCTTCTATTCTCTTCTTGTCTAAACTATTTACTGTCCACGTTTCACTTCCATACATGGCTACACTCCATACAAATACTTTCAGAAATGACTTCCTTACACTTAAATCTATACTCGATGTTAACAAATTTCTCTTCTTCAGAAACTCTTTCCTTGCCATTGCCAGTCTACATTTTATATCCTCTCTACTTCGACCATCATCAGTTATTTTTCTCCCCAAATAGCATAACTCATTTACTACTTTGTGTGTCTCATTTCCTAATCTAATTCCCTCAGTATCAACCGACTTAATTTGACTACATTCCATTATCCTCTTTTTGCTTTTGTTGATGTTCATCTTATATCCTCCTTTCAAAACAATGTCCATTCCATGCAACTGCTCTTCCAAGTCTCTGACAGAATTACAATGTCTTTGGCAAACCTCAAAGTTTTTATTTCTCCTCCATGGATTTTAATACCTACTCTGAATTTTTCTTTTGTTTCCTTTACTGCTTGCTCAATATAGAGATTGAATAACACCGGTGAGAGGCTACAACCCTGTCTCACTCCCTTCCCAACCACTGCTTCCCTTTCATACCCCTCGACTCTTATAATTGCCATCTGGTTTCTGTACAAATTGTAAACAGCCTTTCGCTCCCTGTATTTTACCCCTGCCACCTTTAGAATTTGAAAGAGAGTATTCCAGTAAACATGGTCATAAGCTTTCTCTAAGTTTACAAATGCTAGAAACGTAGGTTTGCCTTTCCTTAATCTAGCTTCTAAGATAAGTTGTAGGGTCAGCATTGCCTCATGTGTTCCAATATTTCTACGGAATCCAAACTGATCTTCCCCGAGGTTGGGTTCTACCAGCTTTTCCATTCGTCTGTAAAGAATTAGCGTTAGTATTTTGTAGCCGTGACTTATTAAGCTGATAGTTCGGTAATTTTCAGATCTGACAACACCTGCTTTCTTTGGGATTGGAATTATTATATTCTTCTTGAAGTCTGAGGGTATTTCGCCTGTCTCATACATCTTGCTCACCAGATGGTAGAGTTTTGTCAGGACTGGCTCTCCCAAGGCTGTCAGTAGTTCTAATGGAAGGTTGTCTACTCCCGGGGCCTTGTTTCGACTTAGGTCTTTCAGTGCTTTGTCAAACTCTTCACGCAGTATCATACCTCCCATTTCATCTTCATCTACATCCTCTTTCATTTCCATAATATTATCTTCAAGTACATTGCCCTTGTATAGACCCTCTATATACTCCTTCCACCTTTTTGCTTTCCCTTCTCTGCTTATAACTGGGTTTCCATCTGAGCTCTTGATATTCATACAAATGGTTCTCCTTTCTCCAAAGGTCTCTTTAATTTTCCTGTAGGCAGTATCTATCTTACCCCTGGTGAGATAAGCCTCTACATCCTTACATTTGTCCTCTAGCCATCCCTGCTTAGCCATTTTGCACTTCCTGTCGATCTCATTTTTGAGACATTTGTATTCCTTTTTGCCTGCTTCATTTACTGCATTTTTATATTTTCTCCTTTCATCAATTAAATTCAATATATCTTCTGTTACCCAAGTATTTCTACTAGCCCTTGTATTTTTACCTACTTGACCCTTTGCTGCCTTCACTATTTCATCCCTCAAAGCTACCCATTCTTCTTCTACTGTATTTCTCCCCCCATTCCTGTCAATTGTTCCCTTATGCTCTCTCTGAAACACTGTACAACCTCTGGTTCTGCCAGTTTATCCAGGTCCCAACTCTTTAAATTCCCACCTTCTTGCAGTTTCTTCAGTTTTAATCGACAATTCATAACCAATAGATTGTGGCCAGAGTCCACATCTGCCCCTGGAAATGTCTTACAACTTAAAACCTGGTTCCTAAATCTCTGTCTTACCATTATATAATCTATCTGATACCTTCTAGTATCTCCAGGCTTCTTCCATGTATACCACCTTCTTTCATGATTCTTAAACCAAGTGTTAGCCATGATTAAGTTACACTCTGTGCAAAATTCTACCAGGCGGCTTCCTCTTTCATTTCTTCCCCCCAATCAACATTCACCTACTGCTTTTCCTTCTCTTCCTTTCCCTACTATCGAATCCCAGTCACCCATGACAATTAAATTTTCGTCTCCCTTCACTATCTGAATAACTTCTTTTATCTCATCATACATTTCATCAATTTCTTCACCATCTGCAGAGCTAGTTGGCACATAAACTTGTACTACTGTAGTAGATGTGGGTTTCGTGTCTATCTGGGCGACAATAATGCGTTCATTATGCTGTTTGTAGTAGCTTATCCACACTCCTATTTTTTTATTCATTATTAAACCCACTCCTGCATTACCCCTATTTGATTTTGTATTTTATAACCCTGTATTCACCTGACCAAAAGTCTTCTTCATCCTACCACCAAACTTCACTAATTCCCACTATATCTAACTTTCACCTATCCATTTCCCTTTTTAAATTTTCTAACCTACCTGCCCGATTAAGGGATCTGACATTCCATGCTCCGATCCGTAGAATGCCAGTTTCTTTCCTCCTGGTAACTATGTCCTCTTGAGCAATCCCTGTCCAGACATGCGAATGGGGGACTATTTTACCTCCGGAATATTTTTACCTCCGGAATATTTTACCCAAGAGGACGCCATCATCATTTAACCATACAGTAAAGCCGCATGCCCTTGGTAAAAATTACGGCTGTAGTTTCCCCTTGCTTTCAGCCATTCGCAGTACCAGCACAGCAAGGTCGTTTCGGTTAGTGTTACAAGGCCAGGTCAGTCAATCATCCAGACTGTTGCCCCTGCAACTACTGAAAAGGCTGCTGCCCCTCTTCAAGAACCACACGTTTGTCTGGCTTCTCAACAGATACCCTTCTGTTGTGGTTGCATCTACGGTACGGCTATCTGTATCGCTGAGGCACGTAAGACTCCCCACCAACAGCAAGGTCCATGGTTCATGGAGGGAGGGGTTTTATGTTAAGGGGGGGGGAAAAAAAAAAACCTTGACAACCATACAAATTTGTAAGCGTTTAAGATTAGGTTGTGAATGGAAATGTGACAAAATCTTACAAATAATCACAAGTAATTATAACAGTCAAGTGATATGAACAAGAAATTGACAACAGCAAATACTAAACGAAATTTTGGACATGTGACACTTTCTTGAGACTGTTGACGACCTTCTGTTAGAAGTATCACAAAATTTGAAAGATGTACCCCATCAGTCCAAAAAAGTTTTGAGACTGGAGTAATAAAAAATAGAGAAAAGTTAAGATGGTGGTTTTAATGCCTCACATGTTCTAAACAATCTTCCCCCCCCCCCCCCCCCACCTCGCGGAATGCTCATAGAACCATTTGAAACTGTCAGAAATGTCCCTCTTTGGTATGCTGTTTAACTTGCACATCACAGTCATACCTTCTTTGGTGCGAACCATCAGAGACCTATTGCACACTCTGTCATTTTATGGTAGGCTCATTTCAACAAGAACAAGTCTTGTTCCCGCAATGATTTTCTCCAGAAAGAATTGTCTGTGTTTTTCATTTCAACCAAGTCATGGAAGATGTCCACTCATTGTCTTCTCTGTTCAGGAATCTAGGTGGGACAAAATTTGCATAGACTTTTCTCCAAAACGTTATGGAGAATGCCTTGAACACTTGATTTAGAGATGTTCAGTTCCTTATTCCACTGGAACTTGTGACACAACATTGATACACTACTGCTATACGTCCAGTATTAAAGCTGCCTGCTCGCAACTGAGACATCAAATGTATATTTGTTGTTTACTGTCACTAGTTCAAGCTGCTGCTAAAGTGTCTTGAGTTTGTGGACATAATGTTTGCTATAGAAATTTTGTCATTCACACAGTCTGTCCACAGACAGATGTACAATGGCTCCCTAGTTCTGAACGGCAGAAGGCAGTCAACATTGGCCCACTCATGTTGTGTCCAGCTGCTGCCAGCCTCAGTAATCTGATACAGAACTTAGAGAAGTGCTTATCATGTCATGTCGTGTTGTGTTGTGTCATAAATTATTACACCTCTTGGTGAGTGATGAAGCAGATCTTGTCTCATCAAAGGCAATTCCACATACTCTTTCCAATCCTTGGAGAAGGTTAAGGGACAGAACAAAACCAAAGAGGTTTTGTATCCGGTCACTTGGAGCATAAATTAATAAGTAAGCAAAAGTGTAGCACCAGCACTGTGTGACATAAGTGCAGCTTGTTCCCCTGCACCACCTCTCTACCCTCAGCAGTCAATGTATCCAGAGAACATGGGCGGAGCTTGCTTTCTCCACTCCACACCCTCCCCCACCAAATTTGTTCATCTCCTTGTCCAGAGATTATAAACATGTTTATATCGTTAATACTGGTTTCATTTTAATAGCAGTGGAGGAACACACATCAGATCAGGAACTAACTATCAATACATGATTATATCACAAGTGACGTAACTGATCAAGTCAGATTAATAAGTTAAAAAACCATGTCTTCAGTCTGCTCAATTGTTTTCTATACACTGCATGCCTATCCTGTCTGGATGATGATTTGCAACAGAGGTGTCTACAAAGGGCTTAACAGACGATAACAGCCTACAACTGACATATACCAAATTCAAAGACAGGGCTCAGATAAAACTGTATCTAATAACAAGAACTATATCTGTGTAGTTAAAATGTAACTGAGAGTTGTCCATTCTTCTTCTCCCTCTGATTTTTTTTTAGTGTGGTGATAAGCATCACCACAATACTTTTTCCCAGGCTCAAATATTAATAACGCTTTTGACATAAACCTCGTATCACCACCAGCAACTCAGTAATAATTCGTGTTATCATTACTCCAAGACTGGTGTGTGTGTGTGTGTGTGTGTGTGTGTGTGTGTGTGTGTACGCGCGCGCGCGTGCGCACAAATCTTGTTAACGTACATAACAGACCTCCCACTATTTCTGTAATTTTCAATGGCTTGGAAATATTGCAGCCCTTCTTCAAAATCTCTCTTTTCTGTTAACAAATCTTTTTTTTTCACTTTTTCTGCTTCTAAGCAATACATAAAAACCAATCTTTTGTAAAGCCCAGTGCATGATAAAAACATTTCTCTTCTCTTTCAAAACTGGGACCAATTTGTCAGTTTTGGGAACTTACTATTTGCGCTGTAGAAATGGTATGTGGTCCACTAAATGACATATTTATCGAGAGCTCGTTATTTAGTTGGTAAACGCTCTGGCTTCCTTGCGCATCCTGAAGCTATGTTTGTAAGTCCCCATACTGTCAGCAATATGCCACCCAATATTTTCCAAATGAATACCTCATATTCTATGAACTTATTCACACCATTCACTTTGGTAAGGAGTCACAAATGTGATGTGGATGCAGGGACAGTCGCCACAGGTCTGGAACAGCTCCTTCCTTCATTACCCAAACCAGTAACATGGCATCTGCACAAGCTGATTTTATAACCAACACTACATCTTGCTGACAAATACTTAAATGATTTAGTGAAACCTTAACAGTCAGAGGTGGAATTGAACCACCATCCTCAGAGTTCAGTGTCTTACTATCCTTCCACTTTGGTCAGTAACATAAGGAAATTGTGGGGGGATCAGTGACCAGAAGTAGTAGAGAACTAAAATACAAGTGCAGTTGATAACATGTGTTCAGACAATTAAAGGGAAAGCTTGAAATACACTCTTACATGAAAAGAAGACACTCACGCTAACGTAGATCTGTGTTACGCAAACGAAACTCAACAAAAAGTGGACTGAATAATGAACTTTCCTGGCTGCCACATTCCTATCCACTGTTCCTACTCTCTCCCACCTCTTTCCTCAACACTTCATTCAATCCCACCAAGCCCATTCCATAAGAGTGCATAAGTGTCACCCACCATTCACTTGCATACGTAAGAGATAATGTTACCCCATTAATGGAAGAGAACATATGTCAAGGATTTGCCATCATTTTAAATTTTTATATGCCATTCACTGGAAAACACTGCAGTCTACTCGGAAAACTCTCCAATCAGCCACACGGAAATAAACGCGCAGCTTTGACGAGAGTTAATTCTAGTAACAGCCAGTATCCACACCAGTGGCTTTGTGAATGAGTGATAGGTCCACATAACAGAATATTGTAGAAACATGCCCCACTGGGCAAGTTTAGCTGCTGAACCAGGGAACAACATATAGGTGGGGCATTTGAAAAGTGCGATAGATGGCACCACCGGCGCGTATCGAGGTCATGTTTAGTTAGTAGCATCTTTGGAAAGAACGCACACCAAGTTTCAGCCATATTGGTCTATTTCTTTGTGTCTGGCATTCATGTGAATCAAGGACATCATGTGACTGTCAAAAAAATGGATGAAAAAGAATTTCTTGTGGTGATTAAACATTACTTAATGAAAGGCAGAACACCTCAGGAGACTAAAGAGAAGCTTGATAAACATTACAGTGACTCTGCACCTCTGATTAGAACAGTTTTCGGAGTGGCCATATGGGCACAAGTGATGCTGAACATTCTGGACACCCTGTGGAAGTTATGACTCCAGAAATCATTGATAAAATCCAGGATATGGTGATGGATGACAGAAGAGTTAAGGAGCGTGAGATTGCTAGTGCTGTGGGCATCTCGAGTGAACTGGTGCATAATATTTTGCATAAACATTTGGAGATGAGAAAGCTATCCGCAAGACGTGTTCCGTGATTGCTCACTATTGACCAAAAACGGAATCGTGTTAAGTGTTGCAAGGATGGTTTGCAGCTGTTCAGGAAGAATCCACAGGGCTTTAAGCGTTCTTTTGTCACTGTGGAAGACACATGGATACATTACTATACTCCTGAGACCAAAGAACAATCTAAACAATGGCTTACCAAGGGACAATCTGCACCAATCTGCACAAAAAAAGGTGAAGACCATTCCCCCGGCTGGAAAGGTTATGGCGACCTTCTTTTGGGATCCGCAAGGGATAATCCTCATCGACTATCTGGGGAAGGGTAAAACTATTACAGGTGCATATTATTCATCACTACTGGACCGTTTGAAAACAGCTGCAAGAAAAACGCCAGTGATTGGACCGCAAAAAAGTCCTTTTCCATTATGACAATGCACCAGCACACACCTCAGCAGTAATGGTAGCAAAATCAATGGAAATAGGATTCCAACTCATTTCACATCCGCCCCTTTATTCTCCAGACTTGACTCCCTCGGACTACTATTTGTTTCTCAATTTGAAGAAATGGCTGGCGGGACAAAGATTTTATTCAAACAAGGAGGTGATTGCACCAACTAATAGCTGTTTTGCAGACTTGGACAATTCCTATTATTCAGAAGGGATCAACAAATTAGAACAGCGTTGGACGAAGTGTATAAGTCTAAAAGGAGATTATGTCGCAAAATAAAAAAGGTTTACCCCAAACACGTAAAAAGTTCTTGCACAGACTTTTCAAAAGCACCTCGTAAGCAGGTTAGAAATTTGCATCTGGCATTTATGTTTGATCAAATTGTTCAGTGCAGGGAGCATGTCTGTTACTGTAGCATTCATATTAGTTTGCAAAGACATAAAAATTCAAATGATAAATTTATTCCAAAATACACATTTGGCTTTTAGAAACTACACGCAGAGATACACAGGCTAGTTGCTATATCACTGGTGCCACGCAAGTTCCAGTGCTTGTTTTAAGAAGCCTATTTATATACTGACATGACCTGCCTACTTGGAAGTCATAAAGCATTTAAGTACTGAACTCAAGAGCTTCTTATGACAAGTGGAAGTATGCTTGTATATTATGTGCACAAGCAAAGGTGGCAATGCCTACATAAAGATAAATAAGGTAAAAATACATAAAAACTTTGATGTTCAATATAATTTTACTGCGTTTCTGAATGAAGGTTGAAGTGGAAGACTGATGTGTAGTGCAGCTCAAGGTATAGATTAAGCTGGATGATGTTTCATTGTGAGAGGTGGTGCCATGAGAAATACTTCTGTTTACAGTTACTGAAAAGTTTAAGTAATGATAGTGAGAACAGTCAGTGATCACAGGTTATGCTTATAACAAATTGCAATGCATTATAAATTTCATTCTATACTTTTTGCCACAGAACTACATTTTTATGGTGAATATTTAGCAAAATTTCTGAATTTTGATCAGTGTTCTAGCATACACCTTGTGCAGTCTGTGCTTATATTCCAGTCAGGATTTCACACACTTACTTAAACTCACTGCCACAAAACTATATTTTCCGCTGCTTTCTGTTCAGCTATTTATGAGCAGCTTGTGACACCCCCTTTTACATTCCATACACATCTCATGACAAGTTTTGCCAACAAAGCTCTGTACAAGGCAAGTACAATAGATTACCCCCTCACCTATTATCACAGGCTGGTCATAAAGTGGATAATGGAGAGTTAAAAGTAGTTAAAAATATAATATCTGTTCAAGAAGTAATCACATAAAATACCAGAAGAAAATTTACTTCGTTGGTTTTGTACTCACAAATTCAACACCAACAATCACATTGGTCAAATTATCTTCTGTATGATCTCCAAGCCAGCGAACAATTCCAGCCTCAGGACCAGAATCCGTTACCCATACAACTCTATCACCAATTTTCAAGAATGGGTTACCTGAACCAACATTGTGGTTGCCTGACTCCACGTCTGCAAATACATAATCTTCATTGCAGAAATACAATTTAATGCATGTAATTATTCAGTTCTGCACAAAGTAACAACAGAATATGGCATTTTAAAATAAAAAGAAGTTTCTAAAAATGCTATTTTATACACGAAATTAAAAAATTAAAAACTTAGATCAGTTTTAGATTTACCTAAATCATTTAAGTGCAAGACGGTTCCTTTGAAAGCATATGGCCTTTTTCTTTCCCTAATCTGAGTCTGTGCTCCATCTCTAATAACTTCATTGTCAATGGGATGTTAAATTTTACTCCCTCACACCCAAAATGAAATATGCTCACATGCCAATGTAACACAAAAAAGGGGAAAAAGGGGGGGAGTCAAGTTCTCACCAGGTTTCCTGGCATTTTTTGGAATGGATTCATGTTATACAGCATTACCAGCACATATTTTTATTGTGTAATTCTGTTCATTCGATAGTTTAATTCTTGTTTCAGTTATAGTGCATTCTGTGTTAACATAGTTTGCGGTTCATGTGGAACTTTTAGTGTACTGATAAAAAATTGTATAAAGGCGTTATTGTCCCAGTGAGAAAACCAGCATCCCCATCACCATAGGCCCCATGCCCAATAGCTGTGGTACAGCAGCCATGGATAAGTTGCTTTTTATCGCGCATAACCAACCCTGATCAGTGTTTCGTAACATAGGATCCCACACTGACAATAAATTTCTGTAAATGTTACAGGCCAAAGGTAGAAGAGACCTCTTAAGGATCCTAAGCTCAATCTAATTTTACAGGTTTCATTAATTTGGTGTAGAATGTCATGGGGAATCCTATACTGCTGGCCAGATGATGACACTGATGGGGATCTTTTGGGAAGCATTTTTGTTAACACAGAGCATAAAAAATTAAACTTTTAAAATGGGACTACCTCAAATTATTAAAGCCATAAAAAAGAGAAAACTATTCTTTTTATGAGAATACGCATTCCATTTCATTTTTTAGAAAGAGAATTTTGTAGAGCTGAATGCTGTAGAGACAACTTGAGAGAGAGAGAGAGAGAGAGAGAGAGAGAGAGAGAGAGAGAGAGAGACTGAGACTACTTACTTGCAGTTTTTGTGACTAAAGCTCATTTCCTAGCCATCATGACTTTTGATATTATGTTCCACAGAGAATACTTAACAACTGTAAAATGTTATAAAAGGTGTCGGATTTGAGTATAAATGGAATATGTGCCCATTTCCAATGCCAACTTTTAGGGCCTTATTTGCTTGCACTGCAAAACCAAATGTAGGCCTAGTTTTTTTTAGGTGGCTTAAAAAATGGTCTTTCTCAAGAAAATGGTTTAATAGAGTTTGCAGAGAAGACATTTTTTGTGAAAGTGGAGCAAAATTAGACATTATGGCCTTTTATGAAAAACCATCGTTTTTGCCCTCAGTATGTAAACTATTGAAAAGCAGTAGGAATATGAAATTTTATATTCTAAGACCTTGTATTAGTCAGTGTAAAGTTTCGGCTTATCCCGCATTTATTTTCAGAGATATGAAAAGCTAAACTTTACATTTTTTCGAGCAGCTATTTTATTGGACAACTTTGCTACAAATTATACAAATGCAAAATCACTCAGGAAATCCCCCCCCCCCTCCCTTTTAAGAGAGTGCAAAAAGTTGTACAAAATGGCCTAGTTTTGTTCCTTTCAAGGGCATATTATGTCTCAAAGTCACCAAAAACTCATGAGTGCACTGTTGATTGCCGCACTATGGGGTCAAAAAAATGAATAAATCTCTGCAAGTATTCAATTTTCAAAAGCAAAACTTTGTACTGATGTTCATTGGGTACCTGTGAAAATGTTCACACAAAATTTCAACAAAATCCATGATGGTCATGTACGAACTTTTTCTGAAATTAGACCACTTGACATGGAATGGCCCAGAGAGATGTACCAATTTATCGTTAGCAGTCTTGCAATTAGGCAATGAGACTGAAGTCATAATTCAACACAAAATTGAAACTTTTAGTACAAATCAGTACGCAATCAATTTATTATAACATCTTAGACCTATGACATTACAGAAGTATCCGATTCCATCTGTCTGCTTTGACCCATGATGTCACAACAAGGCAGACAGTCCTATTTCTAGAACATCTAATACAGTAACCAAAACATGACCGCATAGACATGTGACCAAGAATAAAAACACACAAATATTTCATTCCCAAACACAAACAAATGGGACAACTGCTAAGGGGTTTAGCATGGTGACAATTTAAACATACAACAATACATAAAACAGAACCACCTGGAAACACTTATTATCCAGAAAATCAAACAAAAAAATTCTGAAACTACGACGTAACACTACAAACATGAAAAACCAAAAAACTTTCCCTAATAGCTCAAATGATGCTTTCGATACCAAAAACACCAAACGAGGTATCGCAAACTACACTTGACCCATATGGCTCAAACGAAGCCCTCTATACCAAAAAATCACTACATGCAACTTCAAAACATGGCAACAGTGACTTAATTTGACCAACATAGCACAAACAAAGCCCTCAACACCTAGAACCCAAACACAAGTCAAAAGTCTTGGTACCGCAAAATTCACATAACTTATTAGTCCAGTAATGGGGTACTTTTTGCTTTTTTTGGGGGGGGGGGGGGGGGGGGGCAGGGCAGGTAGAAGATTTTATTTTATGTTTTGTATGCAGTTGAGAGTATGCTGAATCCAAGTTTGCAAGCTCTAAGCCCCTCGGGACACCTTTTTGTGGCCAAAACATCAAAAAACTGACTCCAACACCCGCAACTCAAAAACTACCAGCCATTCGTGATTTGGTCCTTTAACTCCTGCAAAATAAACTGACACTCTTCTGACTGTTCACTGTAGAAATACATCATTTCCATTGCTTCATCTGTGTGTGGATCATTTCCATTGCTTCATCTGTGTGTGGATCCGGGACTTCCTCGTTTTCCTCCTCCCCTGACTGCCCAGTTACCGTGAAGACCCCTTGACAAAACCTATGACATTGAGCATTGTGGATACATTCCAGTAACTCGTGAGCCCAGTCATCACCTCGCCTCTCAGCAATCCCAACAACAGTATCTGTTAATTCAAGTTTCATAACTTTAAGGGGATACGGAATCGGATTTTGGGTTAAAAAATCGAAATTTTTTTTTTATTGGCGTATTATATTCTGCCATGTTTCCTCTTTAAAATGACGTATCATACATAGCTCTACTACAATTATAACTATTTTATTTTTATATATTTGTGAGATCGGGTATTGCGCTTTAGTTATACACGTCTCTCGTGGCTGACCATGAACTTTTTGGCAGTACCTTTAAAGTGACATGAATTCAAATATCCCGGTTTCCAGCGACTATTTATACACTAGTTGCCCGAAAATGTTTCTCTCTGGTTTCCTCAAGTTACTCTTTGACTTTGTGGCGGGACTGTTTTGTAAACAGTGTGATATAAGAAAGTAGTTGTTGTTGAGTTATTTCGTATTTAGTGCTTCATTTTTCGCAGTGAAAATGCCTAGAGCTAAAGCAAAAGTATTTAAAAAGCGTGTGAACTGGCAAAAGAAAAGAAATAATGATTCATTAGCAAAGCAAAGCAGTTCATCATCATCACTGTTGGAAAATGTGAATCCACTTATTACTGATTTGCCGAACGAACTTACACCAAATGAAAACAGTGCTTCTCATAAAAAACTAAGAGATTTGGAAGAGAAATATAATTTACTTGATAGAGGGAATGAAGTTTTTGAACTCATTGATACGAATATATTGTGTGAAGCTCTTGAAAACAGTTTGTGCTGCAAAAAATGTCATGGAAACGTTTCTCTGAAAGTAGAATCCCATGTTGGCCTGGCTGCCCAGTTTAATTTAATATGCAGTGTTTGTAAATACAGCTGTAAGTTTCCAAGTTCGGTTTCAGTAACTGTAAATAATGGATACAAGAAAACTGAACTTTATAGTGTAAATATTAGGTTAGTTTATGGATTGCGAGCAATTGGTAAGGGCAAAGCAGCTGGTGATATGCTATGTGGTGTTCTAAATCTTCCAAGTGCACCTTCAAAGTTTGAAGCTTACAATTATGTACTAGGATCTGCAGTTGAAGATGTAGCACAGAAGTCAATGCAGGTTGCTGTGGAAGAAGCAGTGGAAGAAAATGACGGCAGTCGTGACCTCACAGTGGCGTTTGATGGCACGTGGCAGAAAAGGGGCCACACCTCCAACAATGGTGTTGTAACAGCAACTAGTGTTGATACTGGCAAGGTTATTGATGTTGCAATAATGTCTAAATACTGTAGGTGCACAGGCAGGCTGAAAAATGAACACAGTGATGACTGTATTGCTAATTATTATGGTAGTAGTGGTGGCATGGAGGTTGCTGGGGTGAAGAAAATTTTTCATCGCTCTTCACAGTGGTATAATGTTCGCTATGTCAAATATCTGGGAGATGGTGACTCTAAAGCATTCAAAGAAGTTTTGGAAAGCAAACCATATGGGAACAGTGTAAATATAAGCAAACTTGAATGTATAGGACATGTGCAGAAGAGAATGGGTGCCAGGCTGAGAAGGTTAAAATCAGTTATGAAAGGGAAAAAACTAGATGATGGGAAAACCTTGGATGGCAGAGGAAGATTGACTGATTCCATAATAGACCACATTCAGAACTGCTATGGCCTTGCAATCAGGCAAAATACAGGCAATCTTGAAGAAATGAGGAGAGCTATATGGGCTTTATATTTCCACACCGCATCCACGGATGAGCATCCACAACATGGTTTGTGCCCCAAAGGTGAAAACAGCTGGTGTAAATACAATAGGGGACTAACAACAGGAGAGAAATACATTCACCACCACAGTCTACCATCAGCCATCATGGCAGAAATAAAGCCCATTTTCAGAGATCTGGCTGACAGAAGTCTTCTGATGAAATGTCTTCACGGAAAAACGCAGAACCCCAACGAGTGCTTGAATAGTGTGATATGGCATCGTCTCCCAAAAACAGTGTTTGTCGGAATTAATACACTACATTTTGGTGTGTATGATGCTGTGGCAACCTTCAATCTTGGAAATATAACTAAATGCCAGGTCCTTCAAAAGTTGGGTATGTGTGTTGGTTCCCGTACGGTACGTGCTATGTTCTTTTTAGATCAGCACAGACTAAGGCATGCTGATAATATAATCAAGACATTAGTGAAAAAAGCAAGACAGGTGCAGAGGGGTGCCAAAAGAAGACTTGAAGATGATTATGAAGACTGTGAAGGGGGTATTAGCTACGGATCAGGAATGTTTTAATCTTCTTTCTCCGTTTCCCGTAAGTTTACTTTTTACTTCATCTAGGAACATTATCTCAGGTACTGGTCAACCTAGAAGTCTGAAATTTTTATGACGTAGTGACATAGGTCCCTATTACATACTGAAACAACGATTTTTTAATTACTTGATTTACAAAAGACTTAGGGGTGATAGTCTAGTAAAAAGCGATGGAAAAAATTTACTTAAAAATAAATGTACAATATCTCTGTAAGAAAATACTTTGACACTAAACTGTTGTTTCAGTATTGTTGTAACATATGAATGCACATACAGTAAAATTTTTACCTCTCTGTCTCCAGTAGTTTGTGAGAAAATGTTCCCTATAGTAGGCATATATTAACATTGCGGGGATAGGTGATTCCGTATCCCCTTAAGAACAATATTTTGCTTTGTGTAAAGAAGTCTACAAAGTTTCTCCCATTAGCATCAATTTCCTCTCCACGATAAAATCGGTGTTTTTTAAAATCAAATACCTTCTTGTATGATCGAAGATTTGATGTTGATGGTGCAGGGCCTTTTGCAAAAGATGATCCAATCAGTTTTGGGTTACTGCACTACTTCTGACAAGCACTGTGCACTTCAACTTCACCCAGACCAGTTGATAATTTACGATGTGCTGCAATTTTCTATCCTTACTGGATTGTACTAGTGTTTCCAGTCCTTTCTGTTTCACTTTAACCACATCACCACCTGGCAAATTGTTGTCACATATAAAACACACCTCCAAATGATTTGGAACACTCATTTAAAATGCACTGACAGAAAATAAAAGTAACCTCAAATGAAGAACGAGAATTTTCCAAGACACAAGGAGTTTTGAACGTGTCTGTCACACAACAAAAGAAGACTGGAAGTGGTAACAGTGGAAACAATAACAAAACAACAGAGGGAATGGCAGCCACAGCTGTTTACAACATCTCAGTAGTTGGTTGGTTGATTTATTTAGGGGAGGGGACCAAACAGCGAGATCACCTGCGCCATCAGATTAGGGAAGGATGGGGAAGCAAGTCGGCCGTGGACTTTGGATGGGGAAGGAAGTCGGCCGTGCCCTTTCAAAGCATGCATCCCAACATTTGCCTGGTGTGATTTAGAGAAATCATAGAATACCTAAATCAGGAAGGACGGACATGGGTTTGAATCATCGCTCTGAATGTGAGTGCAGTATGCTAATCACTGCACCACCTGCCCAGTCATGTCAATTGAGGGAGGTCTATAGTTACCTCTACATCTAAAGGTGGGAAACTAGATGTTTTTGTAACATGAAATTTCATGTTCTTCAACTCTGATAACTTGACATTTTTCATTTGGAGTAGCCGTTTTTGAGTTACAGGCATTAGAGCAGACTTTCTAGCTAAGCCGGTAAAAATGAAGGAAACTCTGACAATTGATTGCGGCCAAATGGCTGCACTGATTTTGAGATTTAAGTACGCCATTTGATGCACAATTTAATGCTCTTCCATTTTCATAAGGGTAAGATTTTCAGTAGGATACAAAGTTTCTGAGTAATGGGTGAAAGCCTGAAAAAAGTGCCAATGGTTTTAGAAGAAGAAGAAGAAGAAGAAAGAAACCACTCAATACCACTCCATAGCACAAAATCCATATTGGAATAGAACAAACAAAGCCTAATAATTTTCACACCTTACAGAAAAGCAGTCCTCAGAAAAGAAAAGAAAATAACTCTCAAACCCACTCCACATCCCAAAACTTGCTCCATTACCACACAAACCACACCAACAATAAACCCCCCCCCCCTCACCCAAAAATCCCATCTCCTCAACTCACGAGCCTTGGACTGTACATCCTCAACACTGCCCTAAAAAGACCCAAAAAACACAATAATTCTCAAAGGCACTATTCCATCAGCAATACTAATCTAACTGACACTGCAAATTGGAAGAGTGCTTCTTCCCCCTTCCCTACCACAGATTTAATGCCCCCCCCCCAAAAAGGTGTATCGCATTTGTGCAATCCTAGGTGTCACAATCATTAAATTCAAAACTGCTATTTTACAACCATATTCTCATACCCTCTATTCTCCAGACCCCAAAATAACAAAAATTCATCCGATATCACGGTACTCCAATCACAATGTATTCTTCAATCAACCAAACAAGTTCCCTCTTAGTACGACCTCACTATACCCGAAAAACACAGCCCCCCCACCCACAAACCAACCTGCAAACTACTTCTCCCATACTTCCTCTACCCAAACTGTGACCCATTTATTTCCACTACCAACCTATGCCCCCAACTTCCACCTATACTTAACATACTGCAAACATATTTCCCTACAAAAAGAAAACACTTCTCACACTCACTCCAATCTCATGGGCACAAAAATTTAGAGAACCGATAAAAAAACAATAAGTCAGCAAAACAATCTCACTTATGGCCAACCAAGATCTCTCAAGCCAAATTCCACGCTGAATCGATCTCCAAATCTTATACTGACATGTCCACATGTATACGGTCCTGGTACAAGAGGCCAAGTCTCTGGTCAACTTCATACTCTCACCACAAACATGGTATCTCACATAATCAGAAATCAATCCAAACAGCTGTAAGAAGCTAACTGCAGTTCCGTCTTCGCGCAATACAACGCGGAGAGACAACTGTTGAATTTATCAGTCATATCCATCACTAACATAAAAAAGTAATGTTATTACATTCCCTTCCATAGAACACACGACACTAACCATCCCTAACAAAAGACCCAAATGCATAAACCACAGAACCAATAAACCAAAGAAATAACTGGTGACAAAGCACACTCTTCCGACAGCAAGAGCGGCCAAATACAAAACATAACACAAACAACTTAAAACCTCAAAATCAACCACAAAAGCACACCACCAAATTCTACAACACAACTTCTACAAATACAAACCAACACAAAAGCACTGCGCCACAGTGATGACACACACCACAACACCATTAATTTCATGGGTCGAAGCAGGTGGGTGGAATCTGACACTTCCAGTGACTCAAACCTACCAACTGCATACCAGTAACCAGGGATCTTACCTGGCAACTTTTCTTTGTTTTCCACCTTAGGTGGTATATTTCTGGACATACTTGTACTGCTCTCTTCTCTCAGATGAAGCACAAGGGTAGTTTTATAGTTGGAGTTTCTTGCATTATAGTGTTTATAGTCACTGGACGGCATTGATAACAAGGATTCATAAGTGTAATTCCGATCAGTAAATATTTCACTCAGTTTCACTGCATCCGAATATGTGTTCATTCCACCTAAAGTCTTTTCTATGTTTCCTGGATATATTCTGTTCAGTGTTGCAAAAACACCTTTGTACTTCTGGCAGGAGAAGTACTTCTTTCCACGTAGCGTACCATCGCAATTTCCTCGGTTATTGCCCTGCAATGAAACAAGTGTGTGCATAAGGGGAAAAATATTAGTTGAAAAGGTAGTTCCTTACAACTGTAGAATACTTTCCAATCAACTGTTACGTAAAAATTCCAGAAATAGAAATACATGGAAACAATGCAGTGTACACCAAACTACAACTAAAGCAGGTGTATTCTTTCATGTCAAGATACTACATACATAGGATATGGAATATTTTTAAGCATTTGCAAACTGTATCTGAAAAAATAAAATTCCTTAATTTGATAAAAAGTTTAGGGGCAGTGCCAAGATACTACTAATAAATTATTCAGATAACGTCAAGTTCTGTCACTACAGTATCACTAGTTTGTTTACAGAGTACAGTGCAGGATAGGAAATAGTGAAAAATGCTTGAAGCCAAGAGGTAAGTCACAATGTATGCTCAATCATGCAGCCAATCAACATTACATACTGATTTGTTTACTCGATGCATGATGAATATTTCAGCACCCTTTCTGCTTATTCTCACATTAAAGAGCACAACTTTGTCGAATTACTATGAAGAACAGAAGTTATTAATTTGATAACACTCATCACCTTTCTTTCCAACCCCATGAAATTGTTGCTCAGAGCGACAGACCACCCACTTGCTAAACAAACTGCACAGTAGAATTTGCATTTCCCATAACATAACTGCTATTTTTGGCAATCTTTTCTCCTTCTTATTCACCATTTAAAGCTATTCCTTGTGTATTTTTCGTACTTTTACACCTTTCTGCAAAGATGTGCATTTCTTCAGTGCATCTCACCACGAGACCAACATAGCTTGGAAGTCAATATGAGTATAATGAATCACTACAGCTATGTTTAATACTGAAAGGGAAAATAGTCATCGCAGTCACCTTAAGTGATTTAGGGAAATCATATAAAACCCCCTCAATTACAATATCAGAACCACTGGGCATTTGAGTACATGAAGCAAGCTTGATGACTTTCATCTCCATTCATGTTACTCTTCCTTAAAAATATAGTACCACTACACATGTACAGCATGTTGCAACCAATTCTTTATGTTTAGTGCATCTTTCCATTTATGTCTGCAACCACCACCTTGATGGCCAATGCCACCTCCTCCTCAGCAATACCTTGATCTATTGGTCCAGTTTCACTATTTAACCGAATCTGTTCACAAATACCCTCTTTTGCTCTATTCTTCCTGTGTGCTTTTATTACTGCACTTTCATCTGCACCAAGTAAAAACATGCTTAACATTCTATGCATCACTCAACTATATAAACATACTGTGTGTATACCACTTGGCACTTTCAACCGTTTTATATGTAAGCCAGTAAATCTAATGGCTTGATATAGCCTCAATTCTGGCAATCCTGATCCTTATAGATTCATTTCACAGTGACAGCCTGCTATAACCTCAATTCTGACTCATATCCTTCAGATTGTGTTTTCTTAAACACAACTTGGGGACCACGCCCGAACCATAAAAAACGCCCCCATACTGTAGCATCATCACCTCTGTATTTCACTGTGAGTGGCAGTGGTGATGAGTCATATGCACTGTGTGGTGGCTGTAGTCACACAGCTCTGGGGCATCGGGTAGCTTAAAAAAGTTTCACAAGCTGTGACATGGTCACAAATAGAACTGTGATTGAGAAAAGTGTAGAATTAATTTCTTTATTTCTGTCTACGATCACAAAATCCTTAAGTTCTTAGACTACCAGTTTCAGTCAGCAATGACCCTTTTAAGATCTGTTTTATTTCCTAATATAACATAGCCACAGTGGCATCATCACAAGAACCACACAATGCTAAGCTGAGTTTATCTTTTGATAGTGCCACTATGGCTTCATTATACTAGGAAATGTTTTAAAACAGAACTGGAAATGGTCATTGTTTGTGTTTTATCTTTTGACAATGCCACTGCAGCTTCATTATGTTAGGAAAAGTTTAAAACAGATCTGAAAAAGGTCATTGCAGACCAAAACTGGCAGTCTAAGGACTTAATTTTGTTATCATAGACTGAAATAAAGAAATTTATTCTAGTTTTAAAAAAAGTGTCACCTGGCAACACCTACATTGGTCTTCCCTGAGTTATAAGTGTTTATCCACAAGTCTTGAAATGATGGGAGCCACCATAGAGGTACGACTTTTCTCCTTCCTCCCTTTCTTGTTCATCTGTGATGAGGAGTTTGCAATGGAAGAGGGTGACATGTGGGACTCAGCAGTTCCCTCAGGCAGAGACCAACATCCATACCATCATACGAATTGTCATCATCTGAGTCATCAGACAAGGACAAAGGACACATGATCCAATGTTATTGTGCCAGATCTTTTAGATCTATTGTTATCCATCCCCAGATTATACTTTGGGCATATCAGCAGAAAATTTTTTTTGTGAGTGTTTTGTTATCTTCTCACTCACACCACAGCAACATTACAACACAAGACAAAGCTATTATCTGGCAATGGTAGCTTCAAATCAATGCCAGATATCAGTTTTGTTCCATAAAGTAATGATAGTGTGATGTGTCACCTCCTGTGTGTGTGTGTGTGGGGGGGGGGGGGGGGGGTGTACACATACAAGAACAGAATAATTAATATTTCTTTTGTATGTACATTAGTTTTTGGAATATCAGTTGCAGTGGCGGCACAATCTGTAGTGTAGTTTGTGGTCTAGGTTACATTGGAAGGTGACAGTATGGTCGAGAGTCAGTGCAGCAGCATCAAAGTATTTTTCACATTTAAAAAGTATTCAAAAAGATAGATATGTTGCCATATATTTCTGAGAATTATTAAATGCAGAATGAGAAAATTGTTTCGAAACCTTCACTAGACAAAGAAAGGCAGTAAACTTGTGTAATACGACACAAGAAAATTAATGTTCATTTGAAATTCCCTTCTGAAATAACTAGGCTATATCTAGCCTGCAAGTAGTAAAATTTGGGATTCGTAAGCAGCGTGACATCATGCCCATAGATTGATGACGTTACTGGAACGTCAGAATTAAGCTTCAAGAAATGATCACTAATGAAACTAACAACACAACGTCACAACTGACATCCACAACACAAAAACATTAGCAAAACAAAAACTGACAAACAGGACCTCCACAGGGATAGAAGATTTTGACGTATGCACTTTTTATGCAAACTGAGGGTGAAGGAGGGAGAAAGGAATGGAAAGTAAAGGGAAAGAACTAATGATATCAGCTGCATCAGTTCTGTAATACCTTTGAACAGATGGAACATTTGAATATTTCAGACCCCTGTTAACATAAGCATTTTCACCATAGATGTAAATATAACTACAGAAAGAAAAGATAAACAGAATGTCACGACACATTAGCCGACTTCACAAATGTAAATCAAACTGTCAAGTCACATTCCAAACTAAACCTGACCTTGGGTTACATTAGAGTTCAGTCTGTAATAATATCCTTAATTTTTAAAAAAGGAACATCACTGTCCAAAGGAGAATGGAAACAATGTGATCTACAATACACACACCATCTCTACTAGACCTACATAGCTCAAGTAATTTGGGCCACCATCTGAAAAAAACTAAATGAGACCCTGCAACCAACACACACACACACACACACACACACACACACACACACACACACACACACACACACACACACCATCTAAATAAAAACATCAAAAAAGCCACCTATGCAAAATATACACCACTCTTCAAAGAATAAACAGTTGGCTCATGATGTTCACTAAATCCTAAATTTTCCTGAGTTTGACAATACTGTGTTGCATAATGTTCTTGGTCACAAATGAAATAATTAATTCTGTGCTATTTACCAGACACATAAATATAACACTGTTTCTATGAACAGGGAGACTTCCCCAGCTGTCCATCTACTTACATGACATCCTACCTTTTTATTTTTGGACCAGGAATTTGCTCAAACAACTCTCCTCATCTAAAAAAATGTGTAATTTCCAAGAATGACTGCCTATCAAAGTTGTGGGGTCCAAAAGATACATATCGAACGTGCGATCCTAAATCGATCATGTGACTCTGGTGGCGGGCATTATGGTCAATTATTTGTGATTGTCATTTTAATGTTTTCTGTCATTCCCTTAGTTGCTCTAAATTATGTACCTCCGTGAATTATTTGTGAGTTGGTAGGGAAACGCAGACGATTTATGTAGGTAGTGAGTAGGATATCTGGTGTTTGACGTTTCTTCGACGGATTCTCACACATGGAAAAATCTAATTCCAAGCTTATCCAGTGTAGAAAATTGTTTGACTTTTTCTCGCAAACATGGAGTACTACCAGACAAGGAAAGGAGGGACTGTGTAGACTGTGTTGGTGCAAAGTGTGTAAAACTTTGTAAGAAGAGTTTCAATGCTGATATACCACTACAATTTCATTGCGGACACTGGAGAAAACGAATGAGTATCAGGAAGAATACATAGTTCGACTCTTCCAACTTATCCATCCACACCAGCGTAATTCTTCTATCTTGCTGGATTCAAGACTACACCTTTCAAGCAACAGCATCAAAACATGACTTATCTGCTAATACCGTGTGCAACTATTTTGGGTTTTGTAGAGACTGTGTTATGTGGTAGATACAAACGACAGTGTACCAATTGGTGGACCGAGTAAAGTTGTTGAAGTGGACAAATCTCCCATAGCAAGGAGGAGGAACCAGACAAGACGAGCTTCAAAGAGTGAAATCAATCACATTTGGGTATTCGGTGGAATCGAAAGAGAGTCCCAGAAGTGTTTCGATGTCAGGGTATTGCCCAGAGACAAGGTCACTTTAGTGTGTTTGATAAAGCACTTCATACTCCCTGGTAGTAAAGTCATTACAGATGGGTTTCAGTCCTACAAGACACTCAAAGCAGAAGGATTCAACCACGAGTTCGTCAACCACTCTGTAGAGTCTGCTTCTTCGGGTGACCCCAGTGTGCACACTCAAAACATCGATCAGCTATAGAAATTTGTGAAGAAGACAGGACAAAGAGACGAACTGTACTTGTTTCAGTACCTCTACTTCCACAACTTGCGTTTGCAGGGAAAAGTTAACGCATGTGACACTCTACCCATATTCTTGCACGATATTGGCAGAGTTTACCAAGGCTATGGCAAAAACAGAATTGTTTCCGTAGCGTACACATCACAAGGAGTTTCACACGATGTTAACACGATGACGAGGAGTAAGGTAAGTCGTCTCCTTCGTAATTACAAGTATTTATGTAATGCTCTTCTTTTGTCATTGCTGTAGTGACCACTGAAAACATACTCATAACACCTGCCACCAGAGTCGCACGTTTAAGATCGCACGTTCGACATGTATCGTTTGGACCCTATGACTTCGATAGACAATCATTCTTGGGGGGAGGGATTTATTCTTCTCAATCATGCCAAGTGTCATGCAAAGATAGACAAAGTACTAGCCTTAAACTTAAAAGTCACCTTCCTCTGATCTCTGAACTGGCTTCCCCATTAACTTATAGGGCGACCTTCAGACTAACCTGGACTCAGAACCATGGCGTAACTTGGCATTTAGCACATAACCAACAATGCCAGAGGTGATACATGATTGATTAAAATCAGGGTCTGAATCACAGACCTTTTGATTCATGGTCTGGCACTTAACCACACATGCAAAGAAGAAATCTATTAAGTTCACGTTCTATTTCTATAAGAATAATAGTAAATCATTTAGCAATCCTCATTTCAGCACTCTATTAACTACAACTGCATGTGGGGGGAGGGGGGAGCCAAACACTAAAATCTCGTAGGCACACACTGAAGCTGTGTTGAATACTGGGAGCCACAAAGCACAGCTGTATCCTCTGATAAGCTGCCAACAACCTTCTTCCAGTTTGAGATTGACAACAATAGTCAATGCCACACATGAAAGGGAGAGTGGGTATCTACAAGCTGTTTCAAAAATTAATTTCAACATTACAAAATTTTTGATACAGAACTAAAAGAAATTGGAATTTTAAACCAAATTAAACATATTTCTTCTTTACAACTTCCACACTATAAACAATTCTATCAACAGATGGATGCAGTAAATTAATTTTAACATTACAAAATTTTTGATACAACACTAAAAGAAATTTGAATTTTAAACCAAATTAAACATATTTCTTCCTTACAACTTCCACATTATAAACAATTCCATCAACAGTCGTATGTAGTCAATTGACCTTTAGATGGGCAAGAGTTACTTTCTTTTACACAAATGAGCAGCCCTTGTACTCATTACACACCATCAACATTTATCATGAAAATGGTCTATGAAGCAAATAATTACATTGTCTAAGTTCCCCATGTAAGTGGGAAATTGATTCTGCTTATAACAAATTGTCACCTCAAACTCACCATCTCATTTGATTATTTAAATATATCTTCTTAAATAAAAAATAGCACATCTGGCAACAACGCTTTTCTATATAAAAAAGGCAGTGTTCGTTAACAACATTACTCAAACTATCTATAGCACATTTTCCCTCATAGTGCAATATTACTGTGGCAAAATACGAGTATCACATATACCTAGCCAAAAAGAATACTAAAATTTTTAATACCAAATAACACTGTCTACACAATTGTACATTACGCAATAATATATTTCAAGATTATTTAACCTCAACGGTGCAAATATTTCATTTGATATGTTCTACGTCAAGACAACTGTTCTGTGCATCATATGAAAAGTCTGTAAGCAAGAAGTGGAAATCAACAATAGAGATCTTTCCGAGACACTGACTACAACAATGTTTTCAAATTCTATTGTTAGCTACGACACTTCATGCCCGAAAGTTGTTACTGTAAGCACTAGCAGCTCCACTACAATCAATTTCGCGCGAGATCGTGTTTTTGGGGATAACAAAGACTCATAGCATTTTCTTTTATTGGATAAGAAAACAAACTACGTTTCTGGATTTTCAATTTGGCAATCGCTATTATCGTCTTTCACTAACGTAAGCACTGCCCAACCTCACAATAGCTCCCACAAAAAAGTAATTATAAAAAACAATACACATTACAGTAATTCAGTTTACGAAGTTCTCTACAAATTCGACGAATATTTCAGTAGAATTCGTACGACTACATAACTGCGACAATAACAATGAACAAGTCTACTGCAAAATAATGCTACTGAAGTAACTTCAGGCGTTGCATTATGATTTACCAA
The DNA here is from genome assembly GCF_023864275.1 of Schistocerca cancellata. NCBI lineage: Eukaryota > Metazoa > Arthropoda > Insecta > Orthoptera > Acrididae > Schistocerca > Schistocerca cancellata. The sequence continues at coordinate 286,019,120 of NC_064631.1, read as the reverse complement.
TATTTCGAGGCCAAAATAATATCCACTCCCCATCTCTGGTACGGGACCTTTGTATCTTACGATAGACGGTACAGGAAAGTCAGCTGAATTTTCATGGGTAGGAAGTAGATTCACAACCATTCCAACATCAACTCTCGCTAGTTCATGACAGAGTCGTGAATTGTCTGCTATGCGAACGCGGTCCAAGGGTGATGGAACACCACAAAACGCTTGCCATAAAACATCTAACAATGGGATGAAGTTACTTTTCTCACTGCTCCACACAACACACTCGTGTGATTCATCTTCGTTCCCTTTGACTACGAAATTGACACTTTCGTTCTTTTCGCAAACTGTTACTATCTTCACAACTGTGCCCATCCGTATAACACGTGTGGAAACATTCTTCTCAACAGATTCTACAGCTTTTGAAACAAAATTCGTTCTCGTTATGTAAATACTTTCCTGCATTTCACTGTGACAATGGTACTGTATCCCTAACACTATGCAAATAGCTACCACCGATTTATGACAGAATTGTTTATTTCCTCTATGCTAATCACTGGACCAAATGCTTATGACACAACTATCGAAAATCGTTCACTAATAGAAATAAACACGCACACAGAGCTGTCACTGTCCTTAACGCCAATTGGTTGCGATAAGGAAAACAGACAATTTCATACATCAATTACTATAATACAAAGCTATGTCAGTGCAAGAAACATGCTGCTTGAAAACCTGCGATATTCGTAGTCTCTATATGATATTTATTACGAGCTAAGTTCATTGTAATGTAGAAAACGATGCAAAATGTTAGGCGCAACCCTAATCATCCTACCCACCTCACCTATCCACCATATTGTATACTTCTGTGACGTATTTTGTTGTCTCCATCGATATGGTGATCGACCATTTCGAATCAAACCGAGATGCGATATTTACAGTCACATGGTTTACATGCGACACATCTTCCGGAAGAAGGAAACGGAATTTCGGAAACCGTTTTTCGCTGTCGTGTTTGCATGTTGAGGTCTGAAGCGGTCATGCCAGCCCAGATGGGTATGGCGCCTGAAAAACAGCTGCTACAGTTTCTGATTTAGTTAGCACGCTCGCTATTTCTCTTCAGTTAGACGAGCTGTAAATAGCTTCAGTCTAATATTTCAACTTTTTTACTCACTCTTCCCTGATGACCGTTATAGAACTGACACCTCTGCTCCTCCACACGCTCCTGGCTTCCAGTACTTGGACAACATTACACACACTGAACTCAACATCCCGATCACCACTCAAGATATCATAGCTACACAACGTGCGAAACGCAACACTGCTCCCGGTCACAACCATGTTACCTACCGTCACCTCCGTGAAGCTCCCGCCTCCCTCCTCTCCACCCTGGCCAGACATGTGGTGTTGTCCACCTGCTTCTACCCCGACCTGTGGAAAACCTCACGGATCCTGATGTTCCTCAAACCTGACAAACTACCATCCGCTGTCTCCTCCTACCGTCCCATCAGCCTTACCTCGGTCTTCAGCAAGTTCCTGGAATCCATCCCCACCTGACCCATCCACCAGCACCTCCACCAGCACCGCCTCCTTCCCTCTACCCAATGTGGCTTTCGGCCGTCCTTGTGTACCGATAACCTTCTCCTTCACCTAACTAACCTCCTCTCCGAACAATTAAATTCCCGTCGCTCCGCCATCTTCCTCTCTCTCGACCTTGAGCCTGCCTACGACCGTGTATGGCATTCCGGTCTCCTCTTAAAGCTCCAAACATTCACCCTTCCTATTAACTACGTCCATCTGATCGCCTCCTTCCTTTCTCACCATCCTTCCTATGTCACCATCCATAACACGGATTCCTACACCTTCCACCCCTCCGTCAGTGTGCCCCAAGCTTCTGTACTCTCCCCTCTTTTCTACCTTCTTTACATGGTGGAGATGCCACTGCCTTCACCACACTTACACCTTCTCCAATATGCCAATGACACCACCTTCCTTGCCCTCACCTCGACCCTGCAATGCTCAGCACCTTCTCCAATCCCATCTTGACCGGTTCACTATTTGGTGTAACCAGTGGCTGCTCAAGGTCAATCATTCCAAAACCCAGGCAATCATTGTAGGCAACATTACCCCTTCCTTCCATCTCCTAGATTTTTATCTCACTGTCTATGGCCGTCCTATCAACCTCACCCCCACCCTCAAGTACCTTGGCGTCACCCTTGACCTTCGCCTCTTCTGGACCCCCCATTACCGGACGATCCAAGCCAAGGCACGCTCCTGACTCCGCCTCCTCAAGCTCCTTTCTGGCTGCACATGGGGTCTGGAGCCCTCCACAATCCTCCACTCCTATAAATCCCTCATCTGCCCCATCCTCTGTTATGCCCATCCCGCCTGGATCTCCATCCCTCCTACCTTCTAGAAGACCCTTCAAATCCTGGAACGCCATGCACTCCGCCTCACCTATCGCATCCCCCTCCCATCCCCCTTGCAGATCCTCTATGACTTAATTCCTTTCTCACACATCCGGATACGGATCCTTTACACCTCCCGTAAACTGGATCCCCTTCACCCACTTGTCTCTCCTATCCTTTCCCACCCCCGTCCTCTGCCGCACCTGTACACCTGCATCCCACCTGCTCTCCATATTATCACACTCCATACCCTTGCCCAACGTGGTTTCTGCCAGCTCCCCCTCCCTGATGATGCCCTCGTCCCCTCTATCTACCCCTCCTACCAAATTTGATCCTCCCCTTCCTCCTCCTGGGTTTTTTCTCCCAGGGCTCCCTCTTTTCCCCTCTCTCCTTTCTCACTTCCTCCCCTCTCCTCTACTCCTCTCCTCCCCTCTTCCTGAGCTTCCACACCCCCATACCCTCTCCCCTCCCCCTCCCTTCTTCTCTCCCACTGGCATCCAACCCCCTCCCTCCTTCCGTCTCCTCTTCCCTATGGCAGGGAAAAAATTTTCGTGCAAACAGTGTGTTTTAGTGTGCCGAAGTTCGTCGCCTCTGTGCTAGTGTTTCTCTTCTCATCAGATCATCTGTGTCTCTCCTTCAGTGCTCTTACGTTCACGTGTGCAACTCTGTGTCTCCATTTGTGTATAGTGCTAAACGTTTTTTTATATAACCAGTGCGTCCATGAACGCCTTCCTTTATTTTAATATGTATATCACCTGTTTTTATCCTCCATGTACGTTTGTTTTTATGTCTGACTGTTTAATGTATGTTTTTATATGGCCGAAGAGCAGCATCGATAGGCCGCTGCCGGCCTACCTTTATGTAAAGGTTTGAAAAACACAATAAAGAAAAAAAATATTTCAGCTTATCCTTCACTGTACAAAAAATCACTCTGTCCGTATTAGCTGTAAATTTTTAAAACCAATATGACAGCTCAAGCACGTTCCAAAATCGGTTGCGTTTACATGGGGGCGAAAACCGAGTGTGGAATCAGAAACTGGCAACTAGAAGCGGATTTTCAGAAACGTTTTTGGAGTGTTTACATGACCACCCAAAAGCAGTATTGGGAAATTGGTTTACGAAATTCCGTTGTGGAAGCTACATGCAAACAAGGTGACTGTAATATATTCTATACAACTTTGAATATATCATTATCACAGTCACTCTTTGCATCATAGCTGTTACGATGGTACATCTTAAAAGTCCAAGAAATCTATATGAGATGTGGTGCAGTGAATGATCGAAACACACTAGATGTCAACGGAGCGCACAGGACAAGAGGGCAACGTCACAGTCAAATGGAGATGTGTTTACACTAGACGACACGCCAACACGCCAACACAACGTCCATTCGATTAATCCAGTACCGAACAGTTCAAGTAAGATTTTGAGATCATCCACACCTGACGTCAAAATATTCTGTACATTTTTAGTGGTGGCATTCACAAAGGCTGTCAACGGGACAGAACATTACGTCACCTCACCATCAAGGTTTCTCAGGAAGAAAGTTTTTACCTTGACGTTGGTGGGGGGGGGGGGGGGGAGGACTGTGTCACCATCTGCTAACATGAGAAGTTAGCCTATTGTAGCGGCGCAAGCACAAATCGGGCCCAATGCCAAAATCTGAATGCTCGCCAACGCCTGCAAGCTGAGCACTAACATTACGCCAGTTGGTCTCCAATCACAACACAGGCGCTGGACCAATGACAGCGTTTCGAGACATTTCGACGTCATGTGACAGGCCACATATGTGACCTCAACCGCTACAAGAGCGGTCTTGCATTCTATGAAAGCAGGGCGTCCAACCAGACATATCTGGTCTTCGAATCAACATTTGCTGTATGCTATCTTCCGCCGTGAGACGGACAATATTCATGGACCTCTTCATCGAGACCTCCTGCTAGGGGCCAGCTGCAGCCTGGATGGGCCCGGGGTCAAGCTAGCGTCCCATCAGCTCCAGCCACTAGGGCTTCAGTGCCTGCATTCACATCTGTCACTGGCCCCAGGTCCAAACCCAGTTCACTGCCATCCAATGCTGGAGCCACATGCTGCACCATCCAATCATTTTTATGAGAGCAGAAGGAAGCCTCTTGGTGCAGCACAGGGCCAAATGATGCACCGCTAACAACGTCACCACCATGCCTTATCGAAAGAAGCTCTGATACCAGTACCTCCTCTCCTGCCATCCAAATTTGGGATGCCAATCTCTGACAACCACCTCCTGTGGACACTTAAACTGCACCTATCCAACCCAGATGTCAATAAATCTTCTTTACCAAAGCGCCACCTCCATGAGAGAACCACTCACCCACACCTAGCACACACCTTTACAAGTGGTATCAGAAGATCTGTTGGAGGCTTGTAATAAAAATAATGACAGTAGTGGTAGAGCAGTACAATAGTGGCGTTCTATGAAAATGTGCAAGTAAGTGCTGACTTTCAGTGTTTTATTCTGTGTGGACCTGTACAGTAGCTTCCCACGTTTCCTTTTTCCTTTTTTTCTGAAGTATAGTTTACAGTTATTATAGTAATAGATAAGCAAATTGGCAGTTAGTGAGGAAACGTCAACCCAAGAAACTTGGTGATTCATTTATCTCAAATGTGAAATGATAATCAGGATTTACGTAGGGATTCAAGTAAGCTAAGGGAGGAAAGAAGAGAGGTAACTGCACCTGTCCTAAATACAAGCACCACATCGATAATGATTCAATTCTAATGTAAATCTGGGAAGGACTTTTTGTATAATATACATACAGCCGAAAAGTTAGAGAATTGGAATGGTGAGCATTTGTTAAGTACAGCTCAACTAAAATTGGCAGGTGATGCCAGTTTATATATAATGTGTGACAAAAAGTTGTGAAGTGCTCAATCCTAGTGGAACATTGCAGAAAAAAGAACACGTCTAGGTGCAATCGAAAGTAACTTAACGGGATAACTCAGTGAGAGGGAGAATCTGTGGAGAGTTTTGTGGATTGCATAAGAAACATAAACATTAACTCATATGAATTGACAGATAATATACCGATAAAGTTATTTTGTAGGAGGGAGAGAAAAGAGAATTAGATGCGTTTTTGTGAGGATTGCCTACTGAAATGTCACGTGAAGTATGTATGGAGTTCCCTTATAGATTGAAGAGGCTGTAACAGCGACAGGAGCTTTAGAAGAGGTTGATGTAATGAAGCCTAGGGGTAGGAAAGTAGTTTTTAATACTGATATAATGTGTTATAGATGTGGTCCACTACACAACATTCAATGTAATTGTAGGAAGTCACAGTGTAAAAAGTGTAACCTTGTTGGGCACTGCCAACATGATTGCTGGTGATGGGTTGCATGGTAGATCTTGCACCCAAATGTAAAACAAAAGAGGGAATGTTGCAGTCACTGAATGGCATTCCTAGTGAATGTTAGCACGAGGCACCCCAAAGTGAAAGCAGTGATTGCTTAACTGGCCAGTTTTTGTTGGATACAGGATCACAGCGTTCATAGCTATTCAGGGTGCACTTAATATAAAGAATTTGAACCATCTCAGTGTGGTTGGGTGTATTATTCACTCGCTTTGTTCGGCAGCAGTGTGATTAATAGTGTATGGGGGAGGGGGGGGGAGAGGGGCGGGGAACGAAGACTTCCAGGCTTGCATGGAAGTTCTGGCAACAGCTATGACATCACACCTGGGCCAGATTTTCTGACTGAATATCACATCAAAGTTGATGTACAACAATGTGGAGCTGGATGAGATGTTGTTCCATCTCAGTTCAACTGCTGAAAGAACGGACAGGATACAAGGCACATGCCAGGTGCAACGGAAACTCACTAAACTGAATTCCAGGTCTCTTACACTCGATTCATAAGATAAAATGCTGAGAGATGCAGGAAGGATAGTCTGATTGGACTTTGGAGTAGACATGCCAATTAATACATTATGTTTAGTGTTCATCAGCATGGACAATTTTGGTTTACTAGAAGTGGAGCTTTCATCAGGTGCACAGACAGCAGACTTGGAAGTTTTGGAAGATGAAGAATTAGATAGAAACTTCAGAGAATAATATTCGAACCCAAGATAGTCTGTCAACTTATAAGCAGTGGAAGAAAATGTGTCATACTTGAAAGGACATGAGAAGAAGAAGAGTGAAAGGTTATTAAAAGAATATGCTAAGTTGTTTAACCATCACAGACTATTGCCAGTTATGCCACTAATGTAACACAGAAGTCCGACTGAGAATGAACCACCACTGTATAGAAACCATATCGAACTCTACATCATCTATAACCAGTGATGGAGCAGTTAATTAATCAACAGCTCCATGAAGGGATTATATAAGAGAATGTCAGTCCAGATAGAGGCAGCACCACAGGATCGACCAATATAGCATCTACAGTCCCATTTGGTCATTTTCAATGCCAACAAATTCAGGTAGGACTGAAGAATGCACTGGTGACATTCCAGCACATGTTAGACTGTGTACTACATGGTTTGAATCCGACACAGTGCATAGCATATCTTATCATGTGATTTGAGCAACTATGCCTTGGGAAGCATCCTGAGACAGGACATTGATGGAGCAAAGTATCCAATAGCTTATACTTCTTGATGACTAAATAAGGCACAAAAAAACTGCTAAGTTACTGAAAAAAGAGGGACTCAGTTTGAACTTTGGAATCACTTATTTCGTTGCTACTTATATGCTCGATGTTTTAAACTTATAACAGATCATGTAGCACTGAAACAGCTCATGGGATTTAAGGATTTGTCTAGTTACCTGACACGATATGCTTCAGAGTCAAGTGAGCTGAATTTCAAGGTCATATTGTGCCCAGGAAACAATCATAGTAACGCAGAGAGGTTAACTCGAAATATACATGCTACAGAGGATATTGGTATAACTACAGACAGTAAGTGCAAGACTCAGACCACTGACCGACATTATCAACAAATCGTGACACAAACTCAGTTCTGTGCTGGAGAAGGAGTATTATACAAACAAAGTGTGGTTAGTACCTAGTCATATTAGCAAGCATATGCAGTGAAGTGTTAAGCTGGGCTCATGACTCTGTCTCAGTAGAGCATGGAGTACAGCAACCTATGGAACGAAGTGTTTCAGAGGTTTTGGGTTGAAAACTCAAAAACAAGATGTGGTACAGTATGTCAAAAACTGCACAAAGAGTTGAAATTAGTCGACAACAGATTTCATCGCAAAGGTTGCTTGAGGCCAGCAGACCATGCCAAATATTCGGTATGGACATCCTTTGTCCTCTAGCATCGTCACCAGCGGGGAATCATATGTGTTAACTGTAACTGATCATTTTTTACGATTTCTGTCCAGTGGAGGAGAACCAGCAAGCAGAAACAGCAGCTCATGCGATAGTTAACCAGTGGTTATTAAATTCTGTGACGCTGGGGGTTATCATAACAGATCAGGACATTAATTTTATGTCTGATCTGATGAATCTTTTGCTAATTAGGAAGCTGTGGATTAGTGCATTACATCTGCAAGCTAATGGGAGGACAGAGAGGATGCACAGAACCGTAGGGAAGATCTTAAGTTATTATGTGATACCATACTATCATAGGTGGTGGTAGCTTATAATTCAAAGGTAGATGAAAGTACAAAATAATCGCCAAACGAGGTTGTTTTAGGACAATAGATGCCATCCTTTTTTAAGTGTGTAAACGACCCCCTGGAGAAGACATATCCTTCCTGGGTAATGTTGCTAAGGGACTGAAGAGTAAATGGCGCCTGGTTTACAAGATGGATACAAAAGCCTTGGAGAGGTGGGAGGGTGCATAGAAAGAGAAAATCACGTTTTCTAAGTGTCATGCTGGACACTTTTACACATAGAAAGAGTCCACTCATTTAAGGGCAACACTGAAGCGCTGCCTCATTTACCAGCAGCTACTTCGCAAGAGTTGAGAGAAGTAGTGGAGTATAAAGGTAAGATCAGGTGGAAGGAATAAGATACCCCTATGGTTACTGCAACATGTTCAAATGCTCTAAGGTCACAGGGTGGCTTTCAAACTAACAGATGGTTCTTCCTCTTTTCCTAGGGCATAAGTTGTGATATTTCTAAATCGACTTTCCAGCTGGATGTCATCATCTCTGTAGTCATAACACTAAACACTAACTACTCGCTACTGAATCTATCAAACCTTCCCTTCGAAATTTTGTCTAAGAAAAATCTTATCTACCTAAATGTCACTCTAGGAAGGTCACCTCTAGCCTTCCTGGACCAGATTCTTGCCACCCAGAATGGCCATATATCACTGGAACATCTGTTCGGTCACCTGAAGAAGTAGCATATGAAGCATCAGCATTGGCTTATTTGATTTGGAGCAACTATGTCACTCACATACATTAACTTTATGACGAAAATCACTGTTTATTTCTGCCTCAAGCATAAGGTAACCCAAATCCTTCCCCTACCAAACTTTGATCTGAAGGTCCCTAATGTGAACATTAGCATGAGTGAGGAAATGACTGGAATATCATTAAACTGAAAGGAGACAGTGCAGAGACAAGAAAAAAAGGCACAGCATCTGATCCCAAGAAGGTAAAACAGTGAAAAACAGTGTAAATATTAGTACGAGAACAAAGCATACAGACATTTGGTAGTATACCTTAAGACTTACACTCCAAATTAGTGTTTTGTAAATATGAACTGTATGAACAGTTCCTTTGTCACAGCCATACTTTAGCCACTCAAGAATCTGGTTGAGCGAATTACTCCAGGAGAGGATGAATGTAGTAGTTCCACAGGCACAAGACTGTAACACTACCGCCCTGCCGGACGTGCGTTAGCTCAATAAAGCCTGTACTGTAATAAGTTCACGGGCTTCACCTTGTAAACAAGGATTTAGTACATAAGTTGACCGCGTGTACCTAATGGAAGCAATTCGGACTTATATTCAGTCAGTAACTACAGTGATGCGTCAAGCAAATGTAAAGTATAATAACGCGTTCGCATGGACAAGAAGTACACACAGTAGATACTACCAATGATTAATAATACGGTCGCCAGCCTAATTAGGCATTGAGTGAGTTTTTCCCTGTACAAGTATGTGCATGTACAAGCATAACAACACGTAGTAATGTTGCGTTTTATAGCAAAATTTAGAACCAGAAAGAATCTACTGAACTAAGGTTTTCTTCTTTTGTACTAATTTGGATGAGCTAAAATTACACAACACCAAACAGCAATGATTACTACGAGCTGCACTTTGTATATTGATCAGACTGAAATCGGGCATAGATTACCCTAGAATCAGCAATTTTGAAAACACACATACAATGTCACTATTAAAATTGGAAAAAACACTAATACACTTAGGTTTAACATAGAAATTAATTTTACTATTCAATTCTGATCAGCACACTTCAAAATGTGCAAGAATAGGCAAGAGAAGGGGGGGGGGGCCTGAAACTGTTACGGTCGTTATGTTGAAACTAGTAAGTCCTGAAGGTACATTAACACTCAAAATTATCAACCTATGGATTACTATTCTTTTGTCACGCTTCTGGAGTAATTGACTAACATTCTTTCAATCTCAAATGAATTAAATATCATTGCTAGCTCAATTCAAAATTTATCTTTCAATTTAATCACACTGATATTCTTTACTAACATTTACATTTGCACTCCTATCCTTGAACGTCTTTATAGCATAAATTGGTCTGCAGATAATTTAGTACTAACTGTAACTGTCAGTTCGGGATACTCGGGTTGCACAATATGCGGTAAGGACCCTGTCTAGGTCAATGATAAGGATAAGTGATGGCTAAGGCAATTCTGGTAAAAGTCACGTTATTATTGAACAGTTAGAACAGTTTCAACACTGGTCCACACAGATACACTTCTAAAGATGAAATAAATGTTTGACCTGTGCACGTCGGTACGGCGGATGGCGGGCAGCGAGATAGCGGGCAGCACAGCACACATACAAGCACGGCTAAGGCTCTCACAGTATCGGCACTTTCATTCTTCTTGGCGTCGTAATCTTTCCAGTTTTGTGCCTGAGAATATAGCTATGCCAAGTAGTCGTCGGAATCGGCCCATCCGAGGCTCAATGGAATCCACTTTTCCTAGATAGCCTCCTCGGTACAGTACATGTTCCTCTGACCGATGCTCAACTCCGACTGTGTTACTGAGCCCGTTGTGCCGAACCGCACCAGTGTGCGTTTTCCCGCACTCGCCTGCATCCACCTTTTCCCGCGCCCCTACAGGTAGGGTATTCACCACAGGTTTTCTACTACACATATTCTAATGCATTACCTACGTATGGACCAAGTGTTTAAATTACAATTTACACATTTTACAATAGTTTTAACATTAAATACATTTTCCTTTGGTTATCAAATTGCTTAAAATCTAACATAAGTAATGACATTCATTTCAAAAGTTGTGTACAGTTTCTTTAACATGACACGAAAAGAAAAAATCTAAAATAATATTTACATTATTTCACATAAATTCAGAAAGGAACATTTATCTAAATGCATAAAGAAAAAAATTATTATAGGTACATTATTGTTACAAGACCATTTCCAAAATCTGAACGCTCGCCAACATCCACAAGCTCAGTGCTTACGCCATGCCAGCATCTCCGCAATCACTGGAACATCTGCTGGAATACCCAAACAAATAACCATCATTACACGATATTTCACCACCACTTGCCAGTCTGCATACGCCTGAGTCACAACAAGCTGGTCGTCCAGCTAGGCTGAGCATGTCAACGCATCTGGGCTTCGAATCACTGTGTGCAGTATGTTGGCTTCCACTCAAGGCCACCAGTGTCCATCTCCCATCTTCTTGTGACTTCCTACTGCGGTCTAGCCGCTGCCTGTATGGGCATGTATGGAGCTAATGTCCTCTCAGCTACAGCCACTGGGGTTCATCAGTGCCTGCTGCCATCTCTGAATCACCAGTCCCAGGTCTAGCGCTGGGTGACTGCAATTCATTGCTAGGGTCACATGGTGACCCATTCTAAGTGCAGTTATAAGAGCAGAACAATGTTTCCTGCACAGTGTTGAATGAGGCGTCATTAGCATGGTCGCCACCATACTACATTGACAGAAGCACTGATACCATCGTCTCCTCTCCTGATGCCCAGGTCTAGCTCACCGACTTATACTGCTGCCTACCTTCTGTAGACGCTGTGTCTTCTCCTATACAACATAGAAGTCAATAAACTATTTGTCACCACTGATTGCCCACACCCTCTGTACCAACCCACCATCTCCACCAGAGAATCACTCACCCACACCAAGCACACCGCTTTACACTATTTCTGCTGCCCTCACTCGAATTATAGCTGTGGAATTCAGGTACCATTGTGAACTTTATTTTATTATTGTACTTTGTTTTTGCGACAAGCCACAATTCACAATTGTTGATGTGGATTTTTTCCCCCATATAGTGTTCTTCCCTTAGCCAGGTCAGATATCTGCAAGTGAAGAATTATTTAGGTTTTATAATAACAGAACAGAGCTGACACATAAAATGTATACAAATAAGAACTGATAAAGCTGATTTCAAAGTTAGCTGTACTAAGGAGAAAAATGCAGTTGTTATTGACGTTATTGCTATGTAGAATAAAAAAAATAATGGCTCAGGTAAACAGGCTCTATGTATCCGCTTACAAATACTGATTGGCGCGCGTGTGTGTGTGTGTGTGTGTGTGTGTGTGTGTGTGTGTGTGTGTGTACACTGAGATGACAAAAATCATGGAACAGTGATAAGGACATATACAGATGGCACTAGTATAGCATACACAAGATATATAAAAGGGCAGTGCATTAGTGGAGCTGTCATTTTTACTCAGGTGATTCATGTGAAAAGGTTTCGTAAATGATTATGGGCATGTGATGGGAATTAAAAGACTCTGAACGCGGAATGGTAGTTGGAGCTAGACACATGTGACATTCAATATCGGAAGTCGTTTGGGAACTCAGTATTCTGCAATCCACAGTGTCAAGAGTGTGTTTAGGATACAAAATTTCAGGCATCACCTCTCACTACAGACCATGCAGTGGCTGACGGCCTTCACGTAACGACCGACAACACTGGCGTTTGTGTAGAGCAGTCAGTGCTAATAGAGAAGCAAGACTGCGTGAAATAACTGCAGAAATCAATGTGGGAGGTACAATGAACGTTTTGGTTAGGACAGTACGGAGAAATTTGGCATTAATGGACTATGGCAGCAGACGACCTACGTAAATACCTTGGCCAACAGCGCAACTTTGCTTCAGCACCTCTCCTGTGCATGTGAACATATCGGTTGAACCTTAGACCACTGAAAAACCGTGGCTTGGTCATGTGAGAAACGACTCCAGTTGGTAAAGAGCTGATGGTAGGGTTCAAATCCTTCGCAGAGCCCATAAAGCCAATAGACCCAAGCTGTGAACAAGGCATTGTGCAATCTGTCGGTGGCTCCATAATGGTGTGGACAGTGTTTACATGTAATGTACTGGGCTCTCTGGTTAAATTGAACCGATCATTGACTGGAAATGGTTATGTTCAGATACTTGGAGACCATTTGTAGCCATTCATGTTCTGAAACAACGATAAAATTTTTATGGATGATAATGGACCATGTCACAAGACTCCACTTGTTTGAAGAAAATTCTGCATAGTTCAAGCGAATGATTTCGCCATCCACATCACCTGATATGAATCCCATCAAATATTTATTGGACATAACAGAGAGGCCAGTTTGTGCACAAAATCCTGCACCGGCAACACCACCGCAATCATGGACAGCTATAGAGGCAGCATGGCTCAATATTTCTGCAGGAGATTTCCAGCGATTTGTTGGGTCCATGCCATGTCAAGATGCTGCGCTACACTGGGCAAAAGAGGTCTGACATGATATTAGAAGGCATTCCATGACTTCTGTCACCTCAGTGTGTACATATAAGTTTATGATACTAGAGGTCTCATTGAGAAAGGCACTTCATGCATTATCCAGTTACAGCCCATCTACTGGACTGTGTTTACTACTGGCATGCTTTGTGTCCATTTCCCAGTCATACTGCTGCCACAGTGGCACACTGTGATCAGTCTAGTATCAACAACAGCTTCATTCAGTTTCTGTTCAGCACTCCATATGCCATGTAGAGGCGTACGATACCTTGATAGAGCCAGGATAGTGGATTTATTTTTAGCAGGTCATACACAGCAAGATGCTGCTGGTCAGTTACATGTGACTCAGAGTGGTGCATCTAAGGTGTGGAGAAAGTACAGAGAGACAGCAAATGTGAACGATAGGCCACAGAGTGGTCGTCTTCATGTGACAACACCAATGCAGGATCATTTCCTCCATCTGTCGGCTTGCAGGCACCCAACATCAACTGCCAGAAATATTGGAAATGACTTCTCCTGGCCAACAGAGATTCGTACTGCAGATCAAACTGTGTTTAGAAGATGGTATTTATTACAGATTGTCAGGATCAGATCATAATGCCCTTGAATATCTGAAACTAGCCTTTACAAATAGCTTCAGGTACATGAATATGTCACTCACTTCACCAAAAGAAATAACTTCCATAATAAAATCTTTATAAACAAAGCGTTCTAGCGGTTACGATGAAATATCAACAAAGTTAATTTAGGCATGTTCTTACAAGTTTAGTACAATTCTAAGTTACTTGTGTAACCAGTCAATTTGAACTGGGACATTTTCTGACTGGCTAAAATATGCAAATGTTAAGCCTATATTCAAGAAAGGGGATAAAGAGATACCATCAAACTACAGACCGATTTCACTTTCGCCAGCAGTCTCAAAAATTTTAGAAAAAGTAATGTACAGGCAGCTTCTCAACCATCTGACCACAAATAACGTATTATCAAGAACATAGTTTGGATTTCTGAAGGGTTCTGATATCGAAAGGCTATTTACACCTACAGTGAAAATGTACTTAATTCATTAAATAACAAATTACAAGCAGCAGGTATTTTCTGTGATTTGTCAAAGGCATTTGATTGTGTGAACTACAACATCCTTGTAAGTAAATTAGAATTCTACGGTGTCACGGGCAGTGCTGCAAAATGGTTCAAGTCATACCTCGCTAACAGGAAATAAAGGGTGTCAGTGCAAGGGAATAGTGAATTTAGTCATCAGTCATCATCATAATGGTAAGAAATTACATGTGGTGTCCCACAAGGATCCATCTTAGGGCCATTGCTTTTTCTTGTGTACATTAATGATCTCTCATCAGTTACATTGCCAGAAGCAGGGTTCGTTTTGTTTGCAGATGACACAAGTATTGCAATAAATAGTATGTCAAGTGTAGTTCTAGAAAGATCTGCTAATGATATTTTCATGGATATTAATAAATGGTTTAAAGCCAACTCACTGACATTAAACTTCAAAAAAACTCACTATATGCATTTCAGAACCTGTAAGAGGTTTCCACCCAGCATATGCATAAAGTATGAAGAAGAGCAGATAGAAGATGTTAACAACTTGATAATAAATTCAGTTGGGAGGAGCATACCACAGAATTGCAGAAACGCCTTAACAAATCTGTATTTGCAATTCGAGTGTTAGCTGACATAGGCGGAATAAAAATGAAAAAACTTGCATACTTTGCCTACTTTCATTCCATAGTGTCATGTGGTATAATATTTTGGGGTAACTCTTCAAGTCAAACAAAAGTTTTCAGAGTCCAAAACCGTGTAATACGTATTATTTGTGGAGGAAATGCACAGACGTCCTGTAGAAACCTCTTCAAAGAACTAGGTATACTAACTACTGCCTCTCAGTATGTTTACTCCTTAATGAAATTTGTCCTAAATAATATATCTCTTTTTCCAACAAACAGCTCAGTTCATACATACAATACCAGGAACAAAAATGATCTGCACAAGGGCTTAAAAGAACTTACTTTAGTTCAAAACGGTGTCTATTACTCACAAACACTCATCTTCAATAATTTGCCAGCAAACAAATTTAGTTACAACTAAAGATCAGTTTAAAAGGAGCCTGAAAGGCTTACTAGTGGCCAACTCCTTCTGGTGCGTTGACGAATTTTTTAATAGAAACAAATGATGTATATGCTCATACTATTAGCATTGTTATTTCTGCTTAAAAAAAGTATTGACATGTTCCACATCCACGAGGATCTTCTCAGCACGGATCTATGGAACGAAAAACTAATCTAATCTAACAGAAGGCCATTGAGTAGTTTTGCACTGAACCAACAGACACAATCGAAGGGCCTGGGCTCTTGCACATCAACATTGCAGCATGGAATAATACAATTTTTCTGATGATAGCAGAATTGGTTTGCGACCAGACATTAGACGTTTTAGGGTTTGTAGATGCCTAGACCAGGATCGTCAGGAAGTTCATCCTTTTGAAGGCAGAAGTGTAAAGTTCAGGGTGGCAATAATGATGGGACGGCAGACCCCTCTACTTACCGCCTATAGCAATTTGACTGGTCCCTGATACCTTCAAGAGGCCCTACAAACGATTGTAAGGCTCTACAGACGTGAAGTCGATAACAACTTCATCCTATCGATGAAAATGCAAGATCACAGCATACTCTAGCAGTGTCTTAGTATCTTCAAAGATGCAACATCAACCGACTGCTCTGGCAAGCACAGTCCTCAGACACGAATGCAACTGAGCATGCATGAGATCTATTGAAGGAGACCATTGCACAATGTCCGAATCCAGCTGACAATCGTCAGGACCTCGCTGAAGCTGCCATTGACAAGAGGACCTCATACCCCAAGACAAACATGATGATCTCATCCAGTGCATGGTCCGCAAAGTGGAATAAATCGTCTGTGTTTGGGAAGGACACACTAGTACAGACTGATAATCACCGAGCGAGGTGGCGCAGTGGCTAGCACACTGGACGCGCATTCGAAAGGACGACGGTTCAATCCCGCGTCCGACCGTCCTGACTTAGGTTTTCCATGATTTCCCTAAATCGCTCCAGGCAAATCCCGGGATAGTTCCTTTGAAAGGGTGCGGCCGATTTCCTTCCCCGTCCTTCCCTAATGCGACGAGACTGATGACCTTGCTGTCTGGTCTCATCCCCCAAACAACCCAACCCACTGATAATCATCATCATGAGATAAAGATTTTCACTGTTTTTGTTTCAAGATGTACACTTAGGAGAGAGCCGGTCTTGTTTTGTAACAATATTTTGTAAACCAAAGTCGTTCTTGTTTTCAGAAAGAATTACGTTTATTTTGTTAATTCGGTATTGTACAAACCTCAATGGGCGTGCTGTAAGAAGTCATTGTAGTAAACTCTATGATATTCCCAACTTTTGGTGAGTTGACCATATTATGAGGAGGATAGATTGCTATTCACCATACGATAAAAAGACTATGAAACAAGTAAGCTTTCAGTAACAAGGCATTCTTCTGAATTAGACAACATACTCACACACATTCGCCTAAACACAGCCCACACACACATACTACTGTCTCTGGCTGCCAAGGCCATACTTTTTGGCTGTAAATGGTCTATTGTCGGTACTAAGAGTGAATTAATTCCCACCAGTTGACCTAAGCAAACTGGATTGGAGCACTGCACTGACAGGTGTAGAAATGTGGAACACCATTCCTACTATCCGAGTATCCAACTGCAGTCTACATCTGGGAAGTAGTAAAGCTGTGTAAGTACCTGACACCACATATGACATTCATGATTTAAACGAATATTTAAAATGGATGTACCAGATTTCAAGTTACGTGCAAACATTAACACACTTATGTAATTCGTGACATAGCAAATGTGTTTGATAATGGCTCAAGGCTGAAATATGCTAATAGCACGTTTTTAATAAAGCACAATACAGCCTACAACGGAAAAGGTTTTATTTTATTAAACATTTAAAACTGAAATAAAAATGACTGAGTACTGAGAGACTTTACAAAGAAAAATTCAATACGATTGCTACTAGCTTTCTCAAAGGATCAATTTTTGCAGAACAGTTCAAATTAATTTTACGGGTCAGCTCATTCAGTGAATAATACTACCAGCTGACACAAATTGAGTCAAGTGCAATATTTCAAACAATTTATTTCTCAAGAATAAAGTGAGTCAGTCAAGAATATAAAATTGTGGATAGACCAAGCGACACGATTTATAGTCCAGCGACTGTTCAGACATTCGATAATCTTGAATTGAGGATTGTGGACCAGGACGTTGATTTTCATGGTGAAGAGATTGTGGTGCAACGTCACGTGAAAGCAGGATGGGCGTACAGAATAAAACCAACACACACAGGCAGCGGCATTTCACAATCTAAACACAACATCACACCAACGAACCGTCCTTTCCTTACATCACTAAGCTGGAAACTGCGCAAGAACAATGTCATCACTCTGTATAACCACTCCAGTCAAGTTTGATGGACGAATAATTCGTTAGGAATACTTCTTACACAAACCTTTTACTTCATCAATGTTCGATAACAATAACAAGGTCAGCATTATGAGCCAACACCAGCATGATTTGACCATTCCAAGCTGGAGTTTCTTACACTTGGAAGATAAATTAACGAAAAGATGGGAGTTCCATGTCAGCAGCCCCTCTTACATGTAAACCATTTGGTTTCCTATTTTATGAAATAAAATACGAGCTGAAAGGTTCTGAGATTGGCAGCAGATGGAATGTGGGTATCACATCAACCTTAAAAACATACAATTTAGCATCAAAATCGGATTGCACAGATTAGAAAATACTGGATTATCTACGGACAAACCACCATCAGCAGATGAGCGCAAGCGATTTAGTGCATGCATGCCTCCCAAACTGCTTATCAGGTGCCTTGAGGATTTGCTGAGGATTCTATTTAACATGAAGCAGGTACTTACATTCGTAAGAAGTCAAACAGATGGTAGTGCATATATCCAAGGTGCCAGTGAAAAAGAGAACAGGGCTGTGCTTGTGAGATTAATTTGGAAAGTGCGTCATGCCTCTGTAACTGATGAAGAATGTCTGAAACATTTAAAAACACTCATAACTGCAGTTCAACTGCTCTTAACTTTCAGATCATGAGAGATGTTTGAATATCTTCTACTTCCAAGCTCATCTAGACAATGATGGACTATAAAAACATCAGTTCCATTAGGAACATCTCGATTTGTCATCCTTGACCAATTCCCAGCATTCTCCACTGAAAAGAACAACCTTCATCCGAAAATCTTTATCAATAATTTCAAAAGAATATTTCCACGTAGCTGGTCAGAACACGACCGACTTCAATTTATAGTATCCAAAATTACCGGAGAAGCCGCATTATGGGCCGCTGAAGTAAGTGAAAGTTGCCATACTTGCGCTGAGTTTGAACAACTTTTTTTGGCTAAATACTGGTCGTCGAGTAAACAAGAGAAATTAAGAAAAGAGGTTTACCAACCTGAGTATTTTAACAGTAAAAGGAGTACTTTAAGGCAATATTTTGAAAAGTACATAAATAAGACACGTTATTGGAGTGATCCAATTTCTCACAAGGAAGTGATCAGAATTTTGAAGAGAAGGTTGCCCATAAATATACGTGAAAAGTTAATAAATGTTCCTGACCACGATGTAGAACAGTTCTTGTCGGTGATTGACTCTATAGATATGATTATGGAAGACGCAAGACAAATGAGTGGTAATCAAATGTCAACTCACACTCATAGTAATACGAATAATTATAATAATAATAATAATTTAACGTATGATAATAATAATACCGAAAACCAGGTCCAACCCGCATCACCGGAGCGTGGACAATCTTCATCCTATGGTTGCAATAAAAACAATGATTATAATAAATATAGAAGAGATACTTACTGTGCTAGAAGTAAACCTCGATATGGTGACGCGAATGTGCATAGTAGTGATATTAATAAGAGTAACAGGTACCCAAGTGATGATCCCAATTGTATTCGACCTTGGGAAGATAATTCGAAGCATAATGTTCATCGGCAGGATGGAACAAATGCCTCGAGTCCTCATCCAGCACAAGGAGTTATATCAATGGGCGAAGGAGCCTCCACTGTGCGATGGGGTGAATACCATAACTCAGATCATACTGTACGGATTGTGGAAGTTCATGAATCCCCACCGATGACTCAACGAGATAGATTAAACTAATACCAGTCACCAAATGCCTTCCTAGGATGACTGGAAAGGAGAAGGAAGGCAGGCTTCAATTTGAACTGAGAGTATTAGGGTACAATAATGATCAGGATATAAGGAATGAATTAATTGAAGAAAAACCTGAAGTTTCTAATAAATGTGGACAAATTTTACAGGCAATAATTCCAACAAGTATAAATAATGTTGATGTTGAAATATTAATTGATACTGGAGCAACTAATGGTGTCATGACGCTGGACTGTTTAAAACAGATAAGCCGAGGGGTAAAAATACACCGCAAAAATGCAAAAAGTTGTGAAACAGGTACGTGTCGACGTTACAATACGGGGGGCTCAAATAGAAAGTACATTCCTGGTTGTTCCTAAAATGACAGTACCATGTATCTGGGGTTTGGATTTTTATGTGAGACCGGTACAATCATTAATTTAGAGAAAGGTGAATGTATATTTAATTCCAATGGTAATGTTTTGACAGCCACCCTGAGAAAGGGCCGAGTAATTCCAAATCAGTTGTGTATGAATCTAATGGTAAAATATGTCAGTATTGATGATGAAAATGTGTATGATATATGCCTTATTGAATGTTCTGAAGAAATGATTGATAAAATGTCATTGTAGGAAAAGGTGTTAGAATCAGAATATTTATCTGTTATCCAAAGGGATGAACTGTACTACGTGTTGGAAGCATATCAGTCGATTTTTAGTAAACGTCCGGGTATAATAAAAGATTTTGAATTCCATATAAAGACGTATGCACATAAACCCTTTTGTCATACTTCCTATTCTATCCCATGGACAAAGAAAGAAGTAGTCAGAAAGGAAATCAATAAAATGTTAGAATGGGGTATTATTGAGCCCTCAGATCCCGAATATTGTAACCCTCTTGTGGCGGTAATTAAACCCAATGGTGACATCAGATTGGTGTTGGATGCCAGAGAGATCAATAAGATCATTATACCTGTACAAACGCGACCGGAGAACCTAGAAGAGTTAGTACAAAAGTTTTATGGTACCCGCTTCTTAACTTCTTTGGATATGCATAGTTCATATTGGCAAACTAGAATATCGAAAGAATCTAGAAAATATACTGCATTCATTTTTCTGGGCCGAAGTTACCAATTTACCGTCATGCCATTTGGGTTGAAAATAAGTGGTGGTGTTTTCATATCGGCATTAGATACCGTACTGGGCAAAGACATTTTGAATGAAGTTACGTTGTATGTGGATGATTTGCTAATTGCTTCTGAAACTTGGGAGGAACATTTGGAATTATTAAGAAGAGTTTTTGCGAAATTTTTGGAATATAGAGTTACTGTAAATTTGAGCAAATCCAAACTGAAATTTCTTGGACATATAATCACTCCTGAAGGGATAAAACCAAATCCTAAAAAGATGGATGCGATTAACAGATGTGCTTATCCAAAAAATACGAGGGAACTAAAGTCATTTATCGGCTTAGTTTCATTTTTTCGACGATTTTCACCCAATCAGTTAGGAAGCCAAGACTGTTTGTTACGGCTGTTAAGAAAAAATGTCATGTGGGAGTGGAACTCCGAATGCACGCAAGCTTTTGATAACATCTGCAATGCTTTGACTAATGCTCCACTGTTACATCATCCAAGACTTGATCAAGATTTTTATATTGCTGCGGATGCTTCTGAAACAGGATTGGGTGCCATTCTTTTCCAGATGGACAATCCAGAAGATATCAGTACCATCAAAATAATTGGGTTTGCCAGCAGAACACTCTCTAGCTGTGAACGTGCATATTGTACTACTGAATTGGAAGTACTGGCCATGATCTGGTCCCTTAGAAAGTTTCGCTATTTTGTATATGGAAAGAAGATCATTGTATTCTGTGACCAAAAAGCTTTATCTTTTATTTTAACAGGAAGGATGTTCCATTCACGTTTAACCCGGTGGGCCTTGCTACTGCAAGAATATGATATTACGCTCAAATACATCGGAGGGAAAGACAGCATCATAGCCGATGCTCTTTCAAGACTACCGAAAAGAAAGAATGACGACGAGTGTGAAGAACAGACTATTGACTTTAAAGTCATGAATTTATCAAGGCAATATTGTGAGAGGCAGATTTCACAGCTATGTCGAAGTCTTCCACAACTGCAAGAAGATGATAAGTTGTGGAAAGCCATTAGGCATGCTGTTGAAAGCAAAACGCTAAGCCACTCTCAAGAACAGTATCAATTAAAATCCGGAATATTGTATCGAAAGAAGGATGAAGAAGATGTTTGGAAAGATTGTGTTACAAATAAATATTTAGAATCACTAGTATGGTACACTCACTTGAATTGGGGTCATTTTGGTGCCGCTAAATGTACAGCCAAAATAGCACAATACTGCTATCATCCAAATTTGGGATGTATAGCTACAAATATTCTTAAGAAGTGCAAAATATGTCAGGATGCGAAACCCATAAACTATTGTCGGAAGATAGAATTACATCCTGTAATCCCATAACAACCTTTAATGTTGGTGTCATGTGATGTCTGTGGACCATGTCCCATGACACATGGACGGTTCAAATATGTATTGGCTTCCTATGATCTCTTTTCAAAATATGTGAAATTATATCCTTTGAAAAATCTCCACGTTCGACCCATGTTACGCAAATTTATCAACAACTATATAACTGAGCTTGGCAAACCTATAATGGTCTTGACAGACAACGCTGCTTATTATACAAGCAAAGTATGGAGAGACACTATGAAAGAACAAGGAATCCAGCACATTTACATCTCAAGATTTTACCCTTGTGGAAATCTGGTTGAGAGAATCTTCCGAGAGTTGAACCGATTTTTACGGACGTACATACCCAAACAACATTATAAATGGATCGATTGGATTTATGAATTTGAGAAAGTGTATAATGACTTACCACACTTATCGACTGGTTATTTACCTAACCAAATAGTATTTGGTGAAAGTATTGTGCCAGAATGGATGAAGAAATTACCTGCGATAGAACAAAAGATTACCAAGAAAGAAGATATGGTGAAGAAGGTCTACGAAAACCTGAAGCATCAAGCACAATTGAGAAAAACCCGTTTTGATAAAAATGTGAAGAAAGTAGTCACATATGATGTAGGGGAAGAAATTTTATTGAGAAATCACCCAAAAGCATCAACCAGGAAAAGACTGAATAAGAAATGGCAATATTTATATACAGGTCCATACAAAATAATGAAAATACCTCATGAAGGGAGCTACCTCCTGGCAGATTGTGATAGTGATGTAATTAAAGGCTTGTTCCCTCACATAGACCTGAAGAAGTATTATCAATAATGAGCAAAATATAGATTCAAGAAACACTGAATGATACCAAGACTACACTCAGTGGACTAAATAAAAGCACCAGTGGATAAATACGTACTTATACTAACTTACAAAGAAAATTAAACAATGTACCGACGATTTCCATGAGATACCTTCTTGGTATCAGCAACAATGTCGACGCTGAAATACGATTTATCCTCTCACCGAACAGCGAGGATGGATGATTTAAAAGTGGAATTAAGAGGAACAGAAAAGGACCAAATCCTCTCTGGTTAAACAATTGGCCTAATAAGGGTTTTGGCCTAGGATGCCAATCGTCAAACCCGGCTGTGATCCCTGCCTTGCACAGTCGGTTGAAGAACTGATGGCTTCATCCAAGAAAAAAATATGTTGTGAATATGAAGTGATTAGTGCGAAGCGTTTTTAAGACAACCTATAAACAAATGTGGAATTTAGTTAAGGGCATTTTGTCTAGGCCCATTAATTCAACTTAAATATTGTAGAATGTATGTACTGACTTGTTGAGTGAATCTGAGAGTGAGTGTATTCGCTGAAACAAATACCCTCTCCTGTCACTGTACAAAAAAAAAAAGCCTGTTCTGTCTGGAACCCTCTTCAAGACATCACAGTCTGGGGGGCCGTGTAACATTACGAGTCAAGATAGCTGTAACGGAAATTGAATAGTGGAAAGTTATCATTAAAAACGCAAGCCGCGCGATTTAATTGAATAGCGTAAAGTTATCATTAAAAACGCACGCCGCGCGATTTGTGACGATTTGTTTGGTCATAATAGTAGTAACATGCTTTCGAATACAATTAAAATATAACGGCGATACCTGTTTAGCGTTATTGGAAACAATATGTAGTAAATTAATGAGTAAGGTAGCCGATCCTATAAGAAGAGGTGAAATTGGGCATATTAAGGTGTTTTGCTTTATGTCGACTAAGCCCATGATACAGCGTCTTTTTTTCCGTTTACTCTTAGAAAAAAAAAACGAGTAATGAAGTGCTAATTGTGTGTTGTGAAAAATATAGGGGCGAATTTTAAATAGCTACAGTGTATAATCAGACTAACAAATGGACATTCAGTTACGCGAAATAGCGGACAGCGAAGTGTGGTCATTAAACTGAGTACACCTACAGGGCGGTCAATTCCGGGATAAGTCTATTCGCATCTCACGAGGGCCGCGGTATTGAGACCGCTTTTTTTTATTATATCACGGAGAGCGGGCTTCAATTTATAAAAAGGAGAAAAGCTGTATCATTATCATTGACTGTTGGTGTTAAGCAACCAAAACTGTTCATCAAAGGGTTTCGGTGAATGAGTGGTGAATGCGAAATGAAACTGTGAACGAAGTTATGTTAAATAAAGCAGAAGAGACAAGACAGTTTGGTCGTATCTGTAATTATTCCATCAACCGTAACATTTCTTCTCGTTGTTTGAAGCCTTTATAGACGATCGTTATGACAATTTGCTTTGAAGGGATCTCGTTATGAGTTAAGTTTTGGGGACCTGGTCAACAGGGGATAGTTCGTAGATCTTAGCTACTGCAGCTATTCTGGAATCAGGTGCTACCGTGACCGTTGTGTGTTGTCAATGGCTTAAGGTCATCATATCTCATGCTCTAAGATCGACGCGCCTTTCCTCTTGGTATAACGGTGTCTCACGGTAACAACGACAACGCCGACGGCGAAGGAAGATACGGTAGACTGGAACAGTACTGACTGAAATCTACCCCATCACTACTCCACAGGCCGTACCTATTTAAGACAGCCCAACAGGCTCAGTGTCACATGTGTGTTCCTAGTATTCGAAGATCATGCTTGCACCAGCCTTGGCATCCATAATAAAGCAGTATAATACTGCAGCAACCACACTGTTCACAGCTTTGATGGTATCAGAAGGGGGTGGGTAAACGTCACCTCATGCACTGAGTTGGTGGCTACACCATCTAAGTGTAGTGGCAACTTCTGCCACTGAATGTATCAGGACGACCAAATGTAGCGGGAAGAGGTAGAAGGCACCATATTAAGACTTGTCCAAGCTTTCCAAGTGATTTATTGTTTCCAATTACAGTGCTGTGTTCCCCTTGGTCTGCGTCACCGGGTCCCGCAATGATGAGGACACCACTTTGCTGTCTGCAAAACGGCTTGGTGCGGAATGGCTGCCTCAGCGACCCGTGTGTGCACTGTGTGTCGGCCTTGTACGTTAGTGGAGTTGAGGCGTCGTCAGGATGCTGTCAGTTCACTCAGCGGTCTGCATCCGACACAGAGCCGCTTGGTGTGAGCCGCAGGTGGCTAGCTGCGTGCTTCTCACCGGCGTGGCTGAGATCGCGTCGACAAGCACCAGTGATCCCTCGTTCGAATCTGCGGCCGTCGCCTGGGGATGCCTCCTGCATGTGTTGGAAGCCAGGACGCATGCCCGCGGTAATGAGCTGTGGAGTGGCCTTCTGCTGGATGACTACGGACGCCGTGTCGGCCTCAGAGGGTCGAGCCAGCGACCCACCGTGCACTGGAATGCTGGCGCCCCATCTGCTGCTGCGTGTAGCTGGTGGTGTGACACGTCCCGCCGTTTTGAATGAATCTCGTTAGAAACCTGCACCTATTTATACGCAGCTGTGCGCCTCTGTTTTGCCATATGCGCAGCTTCACTTAGTGGTGCAGTTATGACCATGCAGGAAACATCAGGTAGTAATTTGTTTGATGCGTTTGAGGGAAGAATATTCGATGCAGAGAAAAAACAAACAATACGCTGATGTGTGTACATATTAAGACATCACTTATAAAACTATCTGCACTTATACTCACTACACTTTGTATGTAGTTGTCTCAGTGTCCATATTTTTCTCTCTTTCTTTTTATTTTTTTTTAATTAGCTGCTGTTTCAGAATTGATCAGTGCATCGGCACTCATGTCATTTTCAGCATCGCCAGCATCAGAAGGGTTGTGGAATTGACCACACCATCCGAGACCTGTACCAATTTATTGCAAATAATATTCATCTCTTTCTCTCTCTCTCTCTCTCTCTCTCTCTCTCTATATATATATATATATATATATATATATATATATATATATATATATACGAGGGCTATCCACAAAGTACATTACGTTTTGGAATTAAAAGTAAATAAAGTATTGGAAATTTTTTTTATTATATACAGATGAAAGCCACACTTAAATACTACTTTTCTACATAGTTGCCATTTCAATTAAGGCACTTATCGTAGCGATGGACGAGCTTGGAAATTCCTTCGTCGTAAAATTCGGCCGCCTGCGCCTTCAACCACGTGATGACTGTCTTTTGGGATAGAAAAGGTGTGATTTTTGTGGATTTCCTGGAAAGAGGCATTACAATAAACTCTCAAAGGTATCGCCAAACTCTGCACAACCTCAGAAGAGCAATGCAAAAGAAGCGCAGTGGAAAGTTGGGCTCAAAGATCTTGCTGATTCACGACAATGACCGGGCCCACACGGCAAATGCCACTCGTGAAGTTCTCGAATCTTTTAAGTGGGAGTTGTTTCCTCATCCGCCGTACAGTCCCGACCTGGCACCGAGCGACTTCCACTTATTCCCAGCTATGAAGAAGTGGGTGGCTATGCAGCGTTTTGATGACGACGCACAACTTCAATAAGAGGTAACCACGTGGTTGAAGGCACAGGCGGCCGAATTTTACGACGAAGGAATTTCAAGCTCGTCCATCGCTACGATAAGTGCCTTAATTTCAATGGCAACTATGTAGAAAAGTAGTATTTAAGTGTGGCTTTCATCTGTATATAATAAAAATTTTTCCAATACTTTATTTATTTTTAATTCCAAAATGTAATGTACTTTGTGGATAGCCATCGTATGTGTGTGTGTGTGTGTGTGTGTGTGTGTGTGTGTGTGTGTGTGTATGTGTGTGTGTGTGTGTGTGTGTGTGTGTGTGTACATGCTGAGTTCAGATGGTTCCATGTATACCTAACAAAACGTTGTTATTGTTTTGTTTGTTCTAGTTAGGCAGATACAACAAGGTGTGGCATGCATTTAGTAATGAGTTGTTGGATACTTCCTAGTGAACTGATGGCGATGATGATGATGATGATGATGAGAACACAGAGTTTCTACATAAGTATTTCTCTTTATTGCTTTTGTTTGTGTGTGTATGTGTGTGTGATTATGTGTAAATTTTCTGGTACTCATAGACTATTGCAGTGTTTTTTCCCTCAGAAATGTTCAGTGCTGTGAAGGTAGCAAGCATATCACCCCCCCCCCCCCCCCCACCTCTCTTCCTTATCACCCTTGCCTCGATAAGGTGACCTAACTTGAAGATGATGAGCTCTTGAATGACCTGCACAACAGGTTTGAGGAAGGATATTCACCCATGACTCAGTCCGACGAGGCAGAATTTCTATATGAGTACATGTCTATCCATCTCTGTACTTGTGCGTTTGTAAATTTTCTGATACTTATAGACTGTTGTTCTGTGTTGTTTAAGAAGTGCTTGAGAAATTGGAGCTGTCACCCCTATCACCAACACCTGGAATGTCATCTGTACTGATGGCAAAGGCCATGACAAAGCATATGGCCAGCCCCTTGTGAGCAGTAGCAGCAGCACTGGAAGCAACATCTCAACTTCCTCAGCCAAAAGTGGTCACGCCTGTGCTGATGGTGGCCATGATGTAGCATACAGCCAGCCCATCACAAGCAGGAGCAGCATCATCCATATCAGCATCATCATTGCCACAAGGTGGCACTTGGGCCATCAGGATTGAGTCTTCATGGTATTAATGGTAATCAGCTATCATCCAGCAGCAGCCTCTCTGGCCATTCAGACAATAAAGATGAGGGTGTACAGGAATGCCGTCCAGAATGATCATCTGTAGTGATTCAACGTACACTTAGAGACAGGATCCTACTTACCCCATCAGTAATTCATCTAGAAAGGGATCTTTCAATGGCCTTAAGTGATCTGCAGTGTCCTGCCATTAAGTGCAACACTATGATATGCTGTGAGTTCACTCTCCTACATAAGGAGGGTGCCTCAAAGCATGTGTTTATAGGCAAGCAAGGTGAGAATGGCGAGTTATCGTGGGGCACCTCAGTCTCTAAGAGGTTTGTTGGTTTTACTCTGACGTCAGTACAGACCTGGCTCTCTGGATTACAACAAAGAGATTCAAGTAAAGCTCTCCACAGAGATCTGAATTGGACTTTCAGATGTTTATAGTCCAGTACAAAGGGGGGTTGGGTATCCTTGGATATCTGCCTACTAAAGGATATAGCTGTTCAAAAGGCTTTTATTAATGTCTGAAATAAAGACCAATACTGCTTTCTGTAGTAATTTGTGACGAACAAAAGAAATTATAAGAAACATGCCTGTCGTAGAGAACAATACCATGTTGATATTAGGGGTGTGTTACAAACATGAAGGTACTGAATTCCCAAGCCTTTGGGAAATCAGTAAATTTGAGAACTAGAACCCCTACATCTCTATACATGTATATTGCCTGAGGGAATGCAGTTCAAATGCTGGTTGGTGTTGTTACACACAAAGTCGATGGACCCATTTAAGTTTATAAAGTTGTTGGGTGTTGTGCATCAGATGCCGATTTGTTGTTAACCTTAGAGGGTGTGAAACAACACTAATGCTGGATCAAAAGCATGCCCTACCTTCTCTCCCACCAAGTAGCGACACTTTTGCCCTTTCAAATGAGTGAGTGAGTAACAAGGTATCTGCTGGATTGCTCTACAAAGGACCTGGTATGTGCAGAAAAGCCTACACTATATATTTTATCGTGTACACTGACACTGAATGTTTTTTCACTCCTATGTCAGCCTGTGAGGTTGACCCTACTGTCACACATACCACTCTCACAGAATGGCTTATACCTTTTGCAGCAGAGTAGCAAGTTGTATATGTGTATGATACTAGCATTTATCACTTTGATTCATGTATTTGAGACTCTCATGCAGATTGGTTGAGCTTTAAAACCTTGCAAGGAATGTTGATGATATTTATAACAACATCGTTCCTGTGACCAAAACAGAGGAGGATAGGTTACTGCCCAATGTAGTGATCATTGCTACCTAACCAGAAAATCCCACGATGCTGCACACAGGGCACACAACTTGAATTAACAACTCGCAGGACATATACCTGTTTCCATTCACAATTTAAGCCAGTATATGTTCACATCCAAATCGAGTCCTTGAATGGTTACAAAATGAGCATATATCAGGTAGTGTCCTGCCTGACACCACTGAAAGATACATTTCGTTTTCGAAGAGAATCGCCAAGCAAATTAAACTGTGATTCATCAATTCACTGGGACTTATGCAGGCACCACTATAGAAAGATGCTGAAATAATGTACGAGGAAGGTTTATATCTTATTCAAGCTGCAATTCGTGATGATGCTAAGTTTCAGCTTGTAACAAGAAATGTGGTTTTCACATACAAATGTCTGGATTCGTGGGAGAAACTCAGCGAAACCACTCTGCCCAATATAACTGCGTTCTCCAGAAAACTTCAGCCACTGCCATTTCGGATGTGGAATATGGGTACACAGTGAGTGTATGGCAGGAGCCCTAATTTAAAGGAATGCGCAAAGTTTTATATGAACACAAATGTGGGTTTACTTGCAGATATTTTTGAATGATTCTAGGGTCTATGACTGGACACATGTGATCTGAATCCCGCCTACTACGACACTGCACCAATACTTTCATGGGATGGAATGTTGAAAACGACATGTGTCAATATGGAGCTCTTCACCAATGCTGACATACTGTTGTTTTTGGAACAAGGGTTTCAAGGGGACATTGTCTACGTGTGCATAGCCATGCCAGGGCAAATAACCAACAAATGCATGAACCGTTCAGTGCATCTGATGATTTAAGTGACATCTGTACTTAGATATAAACAACTTATAAGGTCATGCCACACAACAGCCTCTACCAGTTGAAGGGCTTCAGTGGGTGTCTCATAAGAAAATCACCAGATTGGGTAAAAAAAATCAAACATATAGTGGAATATTCTGTAACAAGTTACATTTTAGAGCCGGATTTAACGTACCCTGGTAGTTTGATGGTGTGCACAGTGATCTGCCGCTTTGTCTGCCAGTTCTGGGAAATGGTTACCATACCAAGCTGATGACAATGCTGGAGGTAAAAAGCAATGTTTCACATTGGGGATGGACATGGATGGTGTCTTCCACAGCCCACCAGATATAAACATCGCTCTTGCACTATATTTCGATAACATCAAGTTCTATCTGAGATTGATCCTCAAGTAGACCTGTTCCAGTCGAGCAGCAGTTTCAGGTAGAACTGGATGAAGATAATGAGTAACGTTATCGAAACATAGTGTAAGAACGATGCTGATATCCAGCAGAGTACCTAACACCTCAAAGATGTCAACAGGTCGCCACAAAAACGTGAAGAATTAGATCGTATTTAGTTCAGTGCTATATCTCAATCGGGAATTGTAAATAAATATTCAAGTGCTGTGCATAAAGTGTGTATTTTAATTGTACTAAAACTTTACAAACTGTTCTATGACTATTTCAAGCTGTGGAAGATTAAAAGTGCCTCGAAATTAGAGGAAACCATATGGTGAAACATGTTTTGTATATATATATATATTTCTGTACATTGTTCAGTTATTTTTTGTAAATACTGTACACGCAGTTTTTGTACCTTGTTTTTTCCTGCGTTGAAACAAATATTATATGAACTGTAACATGTGAGGCACATGGTTTTTTCTATGTCGAAAATATATATATATATATATATATATATATATATATATATATATATATATATATATTATTTGTAAATGAACTAATGTAGCATTTGGGACACACAGATCAGCAATCTATTTTGTCAAACTAATAAATCTAGTTTATTAAACTCTAGTCATTCATTTTCTTTCATTCTAACCTGTCACACATAAGTGTTTAAGAATGCAGCTACATCTGTATTGCACACATATTTCCTATAATAATTGGTACTTGAGACTTCAATTTTTTTACCATATGCATACTCGCATATCTGCATAAAGTGTTCAATTTTTACAACAGGCAGACACATCTGTATCGCACGCACCCTTTCCGTTATGAGGAGTGCATTTAGATTCTATTAAAAGTGTGTTGACATACAATACCTATGCCTAAACATCACATGAACATAGCACTAGGTCTGTTACTGCAAATAGGGCATGGGGTAGCACAGAAGTCCCCTCCTCCTGGTGTGGTGTCTTTTTTAAAAATAAGAATACAAACTTCCCATCATTTCCCAGTGTAGCAAAACTGGAGAGAACCAAACTCTGGGGAACTGGATTTAAACTCAGGAGAAGCACTGAGTGTGTGTGTGTGTGTGTGTGTGTGTGTGTGTGTGTGTGTGTGATGTCAGTGACCATCTTGAATTCCATAAGTTACTTGACTGCTAAAAAGAACTTGCACATTTGAATGAATAATAGCTTTGGGGAAAACAAGTAAAGGATGTCAGTGGGCAAGTGCAGACTACTTACTACCTGTGGGGTGAAAAACATGTTTATGCCCACATGTTCAGACAAGTATCCTTCGTCTAACAGACTGTCTTGGACCTACAGGGGACACAAACATCATTTGTCTCAGGAAAGTGACATCGGGGAAAACCCAAAAAATCTGGCGCCAATCAGACGGTGGTAGTATCCATGCTCAGCCATCTTTGCCAACTTGGTTTCTAACGTCATAGAGCCAGTGTCTGTATGCATCTTGTATCAGCATGTATCTTGGATCGCCATTTTTAAGTTTTGCACTTCACAGCAACATGACAATGCAGCAGCTTTGATATATGAATTTACTGCATATTTATCCTTAGGACAACAACCCCACTTCCACAATGACATCATAGGAGTGGGGGAAAACTAAATGGGCTATTTTGAAATTCTCACCATTTTTTGAATACAACATTTGTTTTCCAGCCACTTTATACAAAGGGCAATTAGCCTGTTGCGATAAAGCTAAGGAAGGGGTAAATCAGGCAACTACACACTTTTAGCCAGAATGTGCTCAGCCTACCTGCTATAGTGTACTACATTTTCTCTATTCACACAGCTTTTTTTTTTTGTTTAGAGCTTAAGCATCAGTCATGACGTTTGAATTTATAACCTCTTCACTGCCAACTCTAGTTGCAACACATTTCACAGACAGTATCCACATATACCACTGACTGTACTTGCAAAATTATATCATTTTATGACCCATAATTCAGAAGATAGGACACCATAAACATGGAGATTCATGAAAAGTTAAATTTGCTTAAAACAAAGCGGAGGTTACTCAGATTGTACTCAATCAATGTTTGATAATTAGAACACTTAGCAAATTCTAACAAATTTCAGGCATAATGTCAAGCATTTTCTAAACTTTTGCTCAGTTATATGCTGAACATCAAAATTTTACACATTAACTAATTTTTTACAAGGAAACAGATGTTTGAATCTGCTTTATACATGGGAGTTTGATTCTTCAGATAATAGGAGGTGGGTTGTTTACAAGTAAATTATCATATAACACCCACCAAATACAATTTCATGCTACGAACGACAAAATCCAGCATGGCATCTCCCACTTATGAGACTTCGATAAGACCGCGAAAGTCGATAGATGTCGCCATGGTCGCAATTGGGCATGTACACGCCACAGTGGTACCGCAAACAAGTAAGAACCTCGTGAGATTCACTTATCCTTCTAAGAAAGGCAGCTTGGTCATTACACATGAGCCAATGGATGTCACTGCAGTCAGGGTATCGTGATCCTACACGGCAGTAGCGGTTCTGGCAGATGAACTAAAGCAGCAGCTCGTACATCTGAAAGACAATTTCAATTTCGAAGTTATTGTTGCCTTTCCTTACTTTGTAGCTGCCATCTTTATTCTCGTGAGTTACACGAGATATATAGAAAGAAGTGGGTTCCCCACTAGTATAAGCCTGCAGTTATATGTCTAACTGGTAGCAGCTATCAGTTTCAATGCACAGTCAGTTAATAACAGACTTAAACTAAAGGTCTGGATTTCAATACCGCATTGATACTGTGACCTAACCCCTTTTATTGCTTCTTTCACCTCTGGCAACAATTCGAAAAATGCCAAGTTACACTAGAGCACAGACTCCACGTTAAAATGGATTAGCCAGTTCTAAGAGTCCTATATGACAGGATGGTATGCAAGAATATGTTGTAAACAATCTCTTTGTAGGCGCCCTCTTAATTAATTTTGGAGCATACCACTAAAAATATGAGGAATTATTTTTCTTTTCAATGTGAAACTTCCATTTCTTCAAATATTTCAATGTCTAATATTAAAGTCTCTGTTTCCACCGTAATCCCACATTACTGACAATGCTATGCAGTGTTTTTCAAATCTAACTTGCATCTGTTCACAGGAATTGTCTTTCTCATACACCAATGAAACATACTCTAAGTCAAATGCGTCACTGGAAGTATTATGACAAGAGATACTCTGGTGGCAACGACAGGCTTCTCGCGTCCATTTAATATGTGATGGACATATTTGAAAACTTGTGAAACTCTTTAAACTACGAAATCCCTTTTGAAAAGTATCGCTACGAAGGGACATAGTATAGTGAGGAAACTGCAAAGACCGCAGAAACATCTGTTGGGTCATACATAATGACACCAAGCACCCTCCCTTACAGCGTCATGAACGTTAGCCAATCAGCAGATCCGAAGGTGATCTGCTCCAAAGGCCAGGTCTCTACCACTGCTCTTCTGCAGCACTTTTGTCGATCCCCTACAATTTTCGTCTTATGCCAGCCGCAGCCTTCACACAGCCACCGCCGATTCACCAGCAGCATTGTCTGTCGAGGGGTCTATTCAGGTCGACGTCTGGTACCTTTACCAGCGCCTGCAGTCTGACAGCCATACAGAGGTGCTGGATTCGTTGCCTCCTGTAGCTAAGAGCAACGAGAGAGAGACGAATTAGGCCGCTACCACTCCTGCAAATCTTAGAACATGTCAACACAAATTACACTTGCTGCCTGAGTTCTGAGGCTATCCTCTCTTCCTTTAAATAATTGGCGGATTCGCTTCAGGCAGCTAACCCTGCACGGGAGGTGGTTGCAAAGCTATTTAGAGTGCCATACTGAGAATGTTAGAGATTCAGAACGAGAAATAATCTCAGTGACTGTAAGCATTAAAGGTGAGTCAAATGCGATAATTTGATTCTCTTCAGACGCCAAATCTTAGGAGCTGTAGCGGCAGCAAGATTTACAGAAAACTTGGAGAATATCATGAGCGTTGCCTAGCAACGGGGAAAACAAACGAAGTACAGGGTATCCAAGAAGTGAACATCAAATATACAGCTCTGGGAGTTTTCCTCACGTTCGAAGCCAACTAAACGAAATTAAACACAAAATATTATGAGATTATTGGATGGAAGAGCAAATGGAACAGTCTGTCTAGATGAATGAAAAATGAAGTGACTGCATTTACGAGGGTCACTCCAAAAGAAATGCACACTATTTTTGTACAAATACAGTTTTCATTCTGCATGTGTGAAAGTTTTACAGTATGTAGATACATCCTTCCCGCTTGTTTTCAAACTTAGTTCAACCTGTTCCCGTGAGTGGCGCCGTCACAGCATGTCTGCAAGATGGATGCTACACTTGACGTTCGTCAGAAGCTACGTGCTGTCATAGAATTCCTGTGCTGTGAAAACGGGACAGTGTGATACATCCACAAGAGGTTGAAAAAGGTGTATGGAGATGCCGCTATCGATCGCAATACAGTTAGTCGGTGGGCAAGCAGGTTACGCGATGAAAACGGGCACGGCAGTGTTCAGGATTGTCCTCGCTGCGGCAGGCCTTGTACTGCACACACTCCAGTCAATGTGCAGAGAGTTAAAGAATTGGTGACTGCTGACAGACGCATCGCAGTGAACGATTGTCACGCTACGTTGGGATAGGGGAAGGAAGTGTTTACAGAATACTGAAAGGCCGGCCAGGGTGGCCGAGCGGTTCTAGGCGCTACAGTCTGGAACCGCACGACCGCTACGATCGGAGGTTCGAATCCTGCCTCGGGCATGGATGTGTGTGATGTCCTTAGGTTAGTTAGGTTTAAGTAGTCCTAAGTTCTAGGGGACTGATGCCTTAGAAGTTAAGTCCCATAGTGCTCAGAGCCATTTGAACCAACCAATACTGAAAGTGTTGGCGTTAAAAAAGGTTTGTGCCAGGCGGGTTTCCATGATGTTGACAGTGGCTAACAAAGAAACAAGAAAAACGGTATGCAGCGAATTTTTGGAACAGTACGAGAATGGTGGAGATGAATTTCTTGGAAGAATTGTGACAGGTGATGAATCATGGCTCCATCATTTTTCACCATAGACGAAGATGTAATCAATGGAGTGGCATCATGCAAATTCACCCAAGAAAAAAATTCAAAACCATATCTTCTGCTGGAAAAGCCAGCCAGAGTGGCCGAGCGGTTCTAGGCGCTACAGTCTGGAACCGCGCGAGCGCTACGGTCGCAGGTTCGAATCCTGCCCCGTGCGTGGATGTGTGTGATGTCCTTAGGTTAGTTAGGTTTAAGTAGTTCTAAGTTCTAGGAGACTGATGACCTCAGAAGTTAAGTCCCATAGTGCTCAGAGCCATTTGAACCATTTGGTGGAAAAGTTATGGCTACAGTGTTTTTCGATTCCGAAGGACTCTTGCTTGTGGACATCATGCCAAGTGGAACCACCATAAATTCTGAAGCATATGTGACGACACTGAGGAAACTTCAAGCTCGACTGAGTCGTGTTCGACCACATCGGCAAAAGCAGGATGTTTTGCTGTTGCACGACAATGCACGGCCACATGTCAGTCAAAAAACCATGAAAGCGATTACGAAACTCGGATGGACAACACTGAAACACCCGCCTTACAGTCCTGACCTGGCTCCATGTCACTATCATCTCTTTGGGAAACTGAAAGACTCTCTTCGTGGAACAAGGTTTGAAGATGATGATGATGACTCCCTCGTGCACGCTGCCAAACAGTGGCCCCAACAGATTGGTCCAGAATTTTATCGTGCAGGTATACAGGCGCTGGTTCCAAGACGGCGTAAGGCAGTTGAGAGGAATGGAAATTATGTCCAGAAATGAAAATATTGTTCCTAAAGGATGTATCTACACACCGTAAAACTTTAAAACATGTAGAATAAAAGATGAATTTTTTAAAAAATAGTGTGCATTTCTTTTGGAGTGACCCTTGTATTTCAGTAACTTTTTCACACAAAACAAAACAAAAAATTACAAATCTCAGATGTGATTTGACTGAGCGTGGACAAAATTCAATTATTAAGCAATGGGAGGATTGATTCATCTCAACGATCTTCATGGACGTTTGTTATGTGGTGATGATGGCGAGATGCGCTGGCTTGGAACGGCGCGTCGCCTGGGAGTGTGCAGTGCGTGTCAGCCGCTCTGCACTAGAGATGGGGAGTTCGCGAACGAACGGGTGCAAAGGAACGGTTCACCAAGATGAACGAAAGGACCGAGGAAAGAATTCCAAGGAACGATCGGTTCATAGTTCACTTCGGTCGCGGCGGTCTACTTATAATTTCCGGGAACGAGGAACGATCGGTTCATAGTTCACTTCGGTCGCGGTGGTCTACTTATAGTTCCCGGGAACGAGGAACGATCGGTTCATAGTTCACTTCGGTCGCGGCGGTCTACTTATAGTTCACAGGAACTAGGAACGATCGGTTCATAGTTCACTAGTTCATTTCGATCGCGGCTTTCACTTCGGCAGTTCTCGTTCCAGCCTCGGTCGCGAGCTCGTCTCAGTCTCGGTCTCCCTCGGCCGCACTCGTCGTTCTTCGCATGACCTGTCTCAGTTCCACTGCCGACTGCTCCTAGTTAGTTCAGTATCCAGTTGTTCGTTTCGTTCACTACGATCGCCCATATGACGTGTTCCAAATTGTTCTTGCACTTGCGTCTGGCTATTCAGCGTCCACGATCGGTAACCAAAAAGTATTGTATAGTTACTTAAATTACATAAAAACTACATTCTATGTAATAGGTACGTCTTTCAGGTAACAAAAGGCCATATTAGTTCACTGCATTATATCGATGAACAGCAGAAGACATACTTATAACAAGGCAACATTTTTTTGTTATTCATGTATTTTTTGGTTTCATCGACTTGATTTAGCAACTAACTTTCAATAATTTGCTTAATATTTAGTGTAAGAAAATTCAATTAAACACCTTTCGTGTATCTTTCATTAACAAAACATTACATTTAGGAAGGCTCTAATTATTTTTAAATTTGGTTGTTTCCAATTTGCATTACCTGCTAGTTTGGTTTCTTTTTGAGAAAAAAAAAAGTGGGTTGTGGGTCATTTTGGCTCAGTAGGAAAAGCGGTCCCTCTCCATTTGAAAAGACATAGATTGCCATAAAATCGTATTTACTTATTATCTCAAAAAACATTTGTTCAGAAGGAGCTTTCAAACCAAAAACTTTACTACTGCGAACTTAATTATTACGATTATTGCTACATTAGCTTTAATAATGTAACATAAAAACCTAATTTTTACTAAGCGTGTGACGCAAGTATGATGAGAAAACCACATTTTATTTTATGCTTCCATAAAGTCTACTTCGCCTACGAACTCAGAGACAACGTGAAGTATATATAGGGTGTAAACGATTATTGTTTACAATGTAGCATAGCTATGTAGTGGAAGTGGAACGAAGAATTTTATACAAGACACTTGTGGTCTATAAACTTGGGAAACAGCCACCAACAGGTTTACAAGACTACAGGTGCTATAGCCCATGCGCGTCGCGTGAGATTTTCATGTTCTCTCCTCCAGCTCTCTACACATTGTCAACGATTGTTTCGCCATTATTGCTTGCATTAGCTTGTTATTTCCTCACTGCCTAATTATTACATGTTTGTCTGTTTGTTGTATCTGTTCGTAACAGGCAACACATCGTCCGTAATTGGCGTGCAGTCTGTACTCGGGGCCGGTTTTCCGTGCGCCAACCTATATTATTTCCCTGCGAGCAGTCACACAACGCTACAGTTGGCTAAACGAGAGGTTCTGCAGAATCACAGAAATTACTTCTAAAAGTGTGTAAGAATTCTGTAATGAATAAAAACTCTATACTCCAGGGGGGAGGCAAGTGCCCCCTCTTGGTGCCCTCCATCCTTCGGTCACCTACACTACTAGTTTTAAGTTTTTCATAAGAACCATATACCAAGCACAAATGAACGGTGAACGAGTAAAAATGAACGGTTCCCAAAAAAGAACGATCAGCAGTGAACCAGTTCCCAAGGATGAACGAGTTTGCCCATCTCTACTCTGCACAGTGCTTTAGTTTCACATTTTTATTTATGCCTTAGCGTGTCAAACTCAGTCGACTATTTACACAAGCTGTTGCCTTTGATGAAAAGATACAGGACATGCACAAACAAACGAAGATCATAACAAGTAAACGATACATAACGAACACAAATCACACCGAACGGGGTGATAACGTCACAGGTGCACATGAGACACATGCAAATTAAATATGTAATCAGGATTTGTGAAATCAAAAACAAACCATACATAATAATACTACTCACCAAAGAGATATACACTGAAGAGCCAGAGAAACTGCTACACCTGCCTAATATCATGTAGGGCCCCCGCGAGCATGCGGAAATGCCGCAACACGACGTGGCATGGACTCGACTAATGTCTGAAGTAGTGCTGGAGGGAACTGACACCGTGAGTCCTGCAGGGCTGTCCATAAATCCGTAGGAGTACGAGGGATGGATATATCTTCTGAACAGCATGTAGGAAGGCATCCCAGATACGCTCTATAATGCTCATGACTGGGGAGTTTAATGGGCAGCGGAAGTGTTTAAACTCAGAAGAGTGTTCCTGGAGCCACTCTTTAGCAGTTCTGGGCGTGTGGGGTGTCGCATTGTCCTGCTGGTATTGCCCAAGTCCGTCGGAATAAACACTGGACATGAACGGATGCAGGTGATCACACAGGATGCTTACGTACGGATGACCTGTCAGAGTCGTATCTAGACGTATCAGGGGTCCCATATCATTCCAACTGCACACGCCCCATAACATTACAGAGTCTCCACCAGCTCGAACAGTCCCCGGCTGACACGCAGGGTCCATGGGTTCATGAGGTTGTCTCCATACCTGTACATGTCCATCTGGTCAACACAATTTGAAACGAGACTTACCTGACCTGGCAACATGTTTCCAGTCCTCAACAGTCCATGTTGACGTTGACGAGCCCAGGCGAGGCATAAAGCTTAGTGTCGTGCAGTCAGCAGGGTTACACGAGCGAGCCTTTCGCTCTGAAAGCCCATATCGATGATGTTTCTGAATGGTTCGCACACTGACTCTTGTTGATGGCCCAGTATTGAAATCTGCAGCAATTTGCGGAAGAGTTGTTCTTCTGTCACGTTGAACGATTCTCTTCAGTTGTCGTTGGTCCCGTTGTTGCAGGATCTTTTTCCGGCTGCAGCGATGTCGGACGTTTGATGTTTTACCGGGGTCCTGATATTCACTCGTGAAGTGGTCGTACGGGAAAATCTCCACTTCATTGTTACCACGGAGATGCTGTGTCCCCTCGCTTGTACGGCGACTATACAATAACACCATGTTCAAACTCACATCTTAAAAACCTGCCATTGTAAGCGCAGTAACCGATCTAACGACTGCGCCAGACACTTGTCTTATATTGGGCGTTGCCGACCGCAGCGCTGTATTCTGCATGTTTACATATCTCTGTATTTGAATAATTATTCCTATACCAGTTTCTTGAATGAGAATACTATAGATCTACACGACACAAAGAGTTAAGACAAGTGAAACAAAAATGAACTGTACACCACAATGATGTCTATCCCCTTAATACCTGAATAAATTTCTTCTTTGAAGATAATCAAACTTTATGTCACTCTAGCTGTAACGTAAACGCTCACGAGGTTGCAGCACATGTCAGAAGCGTTGATAGACTCCTGGAGAATCTGTACTTACTGAAACTGGTGCTCGGAAACAGCCTTCCATCTATGAGACTCACATTGGTATCATGCGAATTAGCGACACTCCTCGTTAAGGGGTTAACAAAGAGTTATACGTCAGAAATGCCAACACAGAGAACATACAAGACACTAAGAATTATTATTATTCATCATCAAGCTCTGTAAAATCGATACAGAATGGGTGTCCGTTCAAAAACTTGGTCATGCAACACAATAAGTTTTTGATGGCATACGTTACTGGACTGCCATGCGATAATAAGACTGGGTCGGTAGCGCCTTAACATATTTACTAACAGCGCCGATCTTTGGGAGGTCTCCATCTTTTTTACTAGATTGCATAGTGTCAGTTGAGGGAGCCGCATGAAAGGACTCGAATGTCTAAGAAAATAAAAATAAAAATTCAATCGGGTCAACTATGTGAACCGTACAAACGAACTCGAATGACGTCAACAACACAAAAACAAACCATGTGAGTTGTTGTTGTTATTGTCTTCAGTCCAGAGCCTGGTTGATGCAGCTCTCCATGATACTCTATCCTGTGCAAGCTTCTTCATCTCCCAGTACCTACTGCAACCTACATCCTTCTGAATCTGTGTAGTGTATTCATCTCTTGGTCTTACTCCACGATTTTTACCCTCCACACTTTCCTCCAATACTAAATTGGTGATCCCTTGACGTCTCAGAATATGCCCTACCAACCGATCCCTTCTTCTAGTCAAGTTGTGCCACAAACTCCTCTTCTCTCCAATTCTATTCAATACTTCCTCATTAGTTATGTGATCTACCCATCTAATCTTCAGCATTCTTCCGTAGCACTACATTTCGAAAGCTTCTATTCTCTTCTTGTCTAAGCTATTTATCGTCCATGTTTCACTTCCATACATGGCTACACTCCATACAAATACTTTCAGAAACGACTTCCTGACACTTAAATCTACACTCAATGTTAACAAATTTCTCTTCTTCAGAAACGCTTTCCTTGCCATTGCCAGTCTACATATTATATCCTCTCTACTTCGACCATCATCATTTATTTTGCTCCCCAAATAGTAAAACTCCTTTACTACTTTAAGTGTCTCATTGCCTAATCTAATTCCCACAGCATCAACCGATTTAATTCAACTACATTCCATTATCCTCGTTTTGCTTTTGTTCATGTTCATCTTACATCCTCCTTTCAAGACACTGTCCATTCCATTTAGCTGCTCTTCCAGGTCCTTTGCTGTCTCTGACAGAATTACAATGTCATCGGCAAACGTCAAAGTTTTTATTTCCTCTCCATGGATTTTAATTCCTACTCCGAATTTTTCTTTTGTTTCCTTCACTGCTTGCTCAATATACGAGGTGCATTCAAGTTCTAAGGCCTCCGATTATTTTTCTCTGGACTGGAAAGAGATAGAAACATGCACATTATTTTAAAATGAGGCCGCGTTCATTGTCAATACGTCCCAGAGATGGCAGCACCATACGGCAGATGGAATTTTACCGAGAGCGGCGAGAATGAGAACTGTTTTAAATACTTAAAATGGCGACGTTTTCCTTACTTGAATAGCGTGCAATCATTCGTTTTCTGAATTTGCGTTGTGTGAAACCAACTGAAATTCATTGACAGTTGAAGGAGACATGTGGTGATGGAGTTATGGATGTGTCGAAAGTGTGTTCGTGGGTGCGACAGTTTAATGAAGGCAGAACATCGTGTGACAACAAACCAAAACAACCTCAGGCTCGCACAAGCCGGTCTGACGACATGATTGAGAAAGTGGAGACAATTGTTTTGGGGGATTGCCAAATGACTGTTGAACAGATTGCCTCCAGAGTTGGCATTTCTGTGGGTTCTGTGCACACAATCCTGCATGACGACCTGAAAATGCGAAAAGTGTCATCCAGGTGGGTGCCACAAATGCTGACGGACGACCACATGGCTGCCCATGTGGCATGTTGCCAAGCAATGTTGACGCGCAACGACAGTATGAATGGGACTTTCTTTTCGTCGGTTGTGACAATGGATGAGACGTGGATGCCATTTTTCAATCCAGAAACAAAGCGCCAGTCAGCTCAATGGAAGCACACAGATTCACCACTACCAAAAAAATTTCGGGTAACCGCCAGTGCTGAAAAAGTGATGGTGTCCATGTTCTGGGACAGCGAGGGCGTAATCCCTACCCATTGCGTTCCAAAGGGCACTACGGTAACAGGTGCATCCTACAAAAATGTTTTGAAGAACAAATTCCTTCCTGCACTGCATCAAAAACGTTCGGGAAGAGCTGCGCGTGTGCTGTTCCACCAAGACAACGCACCCACACATCGAGCTAACGTTACGCAACTGTTTCTTAGTGATAACAACTTTGAAGTGATTCCTCATGCTCCCTACTCACCTGACCTGGCTCCTAGTGACTTTTGGCTTTTTCCAACAATGAAAGACAATCTCCGTGGCCGCACATTCACCAGCCGTGCTGCTATTGCCTCAGCGATTTTCCAGTGGTCAAAACAGACTCCTAAAGAAGCCTTCGCCGCTGCCATGGAATCACGGCGTCAGCGTTGTGAAAAATGTGTACGTCTGTAGGGCGATTACGTCGAGAAGTAACGTCAGTTTCATCGATTTCGGGTGAGTAGTTAATTAGAAAAAAAATCGGAGGCCTTAGAACTTGAATACACCTCGTATAGATTGAATAACATCGGGGATAGGCTACAACCCTGTCTCACTTCCTTCCCAACCGCTGCTTCTCTTTCATGCCCCACGACTCTTATAACTGCCATCTGGTTTCTGTACAAATTGTAAATAGACTTTCGTTCCCTGTATTTTACCCCTGCCACCTTCCGAATTTGAAAGAGGGTATTCCAGTTAACGTTGTCAAAAGCTTTCTCTAAGTCTACAAATGCTAAAAACGTAGGTTTGCCTTTCCTTAATCTATTTTCTAAGATAAGTCGTAGGGTCAGTATTGCCTCACGTGTTCCAACATTTGTATGGAATCCAAACTGATCTTCCCCGAGGTCGGCTTCTACCAGTTTTTCCATTCGTCCGTAGAGAATTCGTGTTAGTATTTTGCAGTCATGGCTTATTAAACTGATAGTTCGGTAATTTTCACATCTGTCAACACCTGCTTTCTTTGGGATTGGAATTATTATATTCTTCTTGAAGTCTGAGGGTATTTCGCCTGTCTCATACATCTTGCACACCAGATGGTAGAGTTTGTCAGGCCTGGCTCTCCCAAGGCTATCAGTAGTTCTAATGGAATGTTGTCGACTCCCGGGGCCTTGTTTTGACTTACGTCTTTCAGTGCTCTGTCAAACTCTTCACGCAGTATCATATCTCCCATTCCATCTTCATCTACATGCTCTTCCATTTCCATAACATTGTCCTCAAGTACATCGCCCTTGTATAGATCCTCTATATACTCCTTCCACCTTTCAGCTTCCCTTATTTGCTTAGAACTTGGTTTCCCTCTGAGCTCTTGATATTCATACAAGTGGTTCTCTTTTCTCCAAAGGTCTCTTTAATTTTCCTGAGGCAGTATCTATCTTACCCCTAGTGATATGCGCCTCTACATCCTTACATTTGTCCACTAGCCATCCTTGCTTAGCCATTTTGCACTTCCTGTCGATCTCATTTTTGAGATGCTTGTATTCCTTTTTGCCTGTTTCATTTACTATATTTTTATAATTTCTCCTTTCATCAATTAAATTCAATATCTCTTCTGTTACCCAAGGATTTCTATTAGCCCTCGTGTTCTTACCTACTAGATCCTCTGCTACCTTCACTATTTCATCTCTCAAAGCTACCCATTCTTCTTCTGCTGTATTTCTTTACCCCCTTCTTGTCAATCGTTCCCTTATGCTCTTCCTGAAACACTGTACAACCTCTGGTTTAGTCAGTTTATCCAGGTCCCATCTCCTTAAAGTTAAATTCCCACCTTTTTGCAGTTACTTCAGTTTTAATCTACAGTTCATAACCAATAGATCGTGGTCAGAGTCCACATCTGCCCCCAGAAATGTCTTACAATTTAAAACCTGCTTCCTGAATCTCTGTCTTACCATTATATAACTCATCTGAGACCTTCCAGTATGTCCAGACTTCTTCCATGTATACAACCTTCTTTTATGATTCTTGAACCAAGCGTTAGCTATGATTAAGTTATGCTCTGTGCAAAATTCTACCAGGCGGCTTCCTCTGTCATTCTTTAATCCCATTCCATATTCACCTACTATGTTTCCTTCTCTTCTTTTTCCTACTATCGAGTTCCAGTCACCCGTGACAATTAAATTCGTCTCCCTTAACTATCTGAATAATTTCTTTTATCTCATCATGCATTTCATCAATCTCTTCGTCATCTGTGGACTATGTGTGTGACTTATACACTGGAGTTATTTTAACCTACCCTTAAATTCTAACATACAAAATAACCTTAATATATTTCAATCAACGTTTCGTGTACTTCTTTGGAAAGGTAAACGTCTTCTCGGCTGACCGTGAGGTACCTTTTGTGCTTCTCAGTACACTGCAACTGAAAACTCATTAAATATTGTTGCATGTTTGGTCCTCACCGTCAACACGTATTTCATTCTTTTCTTATGATTGAGTTATGGCGAAATAACACGAAAAAATGTACACATAATATTGCAATGAAGTATACACAACAAACATACAAAAGCGTACCTAGAAACGGTAATGCCCTTGTGTGGGCTGCATGACAATCTCGCGCTACGGCAAGCCTCATGTTTTCAGCTGCGAGCACCTGCGAGCAGCTGCTCTCAGCCTTGGCGCTGCGTGTTGCCCGCTAATTACTACGACAGACAATCTATTTGCAGAATTCAACGTGTTCTTAACTGCCACCTACAACTGTCCATTCTGCTACTGCTGTACAGTACTCTATTCAGCGACATTGTGCTCCTAGGCTACCGCAACCTCGCTTTCGTCGTCGTAAGCAGCTTAAGCATTCGGTGTTGTCTGCAGTGTCCACTGCTTTCGAGTGAGACTTCATC
Organism: Schistocerca cancellata; assembly: GCF_023864275.1. NCBI lineage: Eukaryota > Metazoa > Arthropoda > Insecta > Orthoptera > Acrididae > Schistocerca > Schistocerca cancellata. The sequence continues at coordinate 285,974,284 of NC_064631.1, read as the reverse complement.
AGTTTTTCTCGATACTTCGATACGCATGGAAACACCTGCGATTCTCCGAAAACGTCTTAATTTTGCACATTTTTCGACTGTGAACAGAACAACAATATTTTCTACTACTGGCATGTGGGAGTACACTATACTCGTATTTCCGTGGCGCATCTCACAGTGCTTCTCAGTTACTCTTCAATTTCTTTCGCATTCTCTGCTCCATATGAGCCTCTCAGTTGCTGTGGAGGCTCGAGCTTCAACCTCTGTCGTCTCGGCGCGCTTGTTGTCACGACATTTGAGTGTAGTCTCTCTCTGAATGGTATTATGTTCCTTTGCAGCGAGTCTTCTTTATGGGCAGCTTGGGGTGTCGCGGGAGTGTAATCATTAACGGCCTCTGGCCCTCTAAATCCTAAATGCTGTGGTTGCAGAATGGCTCCACTGTGTGCGTTATAGGTATTCGCCACACGGGGTCCGGCTTTCTCCTGAACCTCTGGCGCTGTGAGTCGCCGAAGGTCGACCCCAGTGGAGGTATCATAACACCTTAGATCGGTATGTCTTGAGCAATGGTGTGACGGATGGTTCAATATTCGTGTTAGGAAGCAGCTACTAACACAAAAAGAGCTACATAACAGATTAAAGGGAAGTAAATGCCTTGTTATAACACAGAAGTTAAACAAAATCTAAATGAGCGTAAGCAAATCAAAGCAAAAAGAGTTCAATGAATTCGGAAATAAAATTGTGTCAACTGATGCAATAAAAAACCTTAGGTGGGAAATTAAGGAGATGGGACCTGGATAAACTGACAGAACAAGAGGTTTTAGAGAGTTTCAGGCAGAGCATTAGGGTACCATTGACAAGAATGGGGGAAAGAAATACAGTAGAAGAAGAATGGGTAGCTCTGAGGGATGAAGTAGTGAAGGCAGCAGAGGATCTAGTAGGTAAAAAGACGAGGGCTAACAGAAATACTTGGGTAACAGAAGAGATATTGAATTTAATTGATGAAAGGAGAAAATACAAAAGTGCAGTAAATAAAGCAAGCAAAAAGGAAAACAGACGACTCAAAAATGAGAAGTGCGAAATGGCTAAGCAGGGATGGCTGGAGGACAAATATAAGGAGTTAGAGGTGTATATCACTAGGGGTAAGATAGATACTGCCTACAGGTAAATTAAAGAGACCTTTGGAGAAAAGAGAACCACTTGTAAGAATATCAAGAGCTCAGATGGAAACCAAGTTCTAAGCAAAGAAGGGAAAGCAGAAAGGTGGAAGGAGTATATAGAGGGTCTATACAAGAGCAATGTACTTGAGGACAATATTGTGGAAATGGAAGAGGATGTAGATGAAGATAAAATAGGATATATGATACAGCATGAACATTTGACAGAGCACTGAAAGACCTAAGTCGAAACAAGGCCCCGGGAGTAGACAACATTCCATTAGAACTACTGATAGCCTTGGGAGAGCCAGCCCTGACAAAACTCTACCATCTGGTGAGCAAGATGTATGAGACAGGCGAAATACTCTTAGACTTCAAGAAGAATATAATAATTCCAATCCCAAAGAAAGCAAGTGTTGACAGATGTGAAAATTACCGAACTATCAGTGTAATAAGCCATGGCTGCAAAACACTAACAAGAATTCTTTACAGACGAATGGAAAAACTGGTAGAAGCCGACCTCGTGGAAGTTCAGTTTGGATTCCGTACAAATGTTGGAACACGTGAGGCAATACTGACCCTACGACTTATCTTAGAAGAAAGATTAAGGCAAAGCAAACCTACGTTTCTAACATTTGGAGACTTAGAGAAAGCTTTTGACAATGTTGACTGGAATACTCTCTTTCAAATTTCAAAGGTGGCAGGGGTAAAATACAGGGAGCGAATGGCTGTTTACAATTTGTACAGAAACCAGATGGCAGTTATAAGAGTCGAGGGGCATGAAAGAGAAGCGGTGGTTCGGAAGGGAGTGAGACGGGGTTGTAGCCTCTCCCCGATGTTTTTAAATCTGTATATTGAGCAAGCAGTAAATGAAACAAAAGAAAAATTTGGATTAGGTATTGAAATCCATGGAGAAGAAATAAAAACTTTGAGGTTCGCCGATGACATTGTAATTCTGTCAGAGACAGCAAAGGACTTGGAAGAGCAGTTGAACGGAATGGACAGTGTCTTGAAAGGAGGATATAAGATGAACATCAACAAAAGCAAAACAAGGATAATGGAATGAAGTCGAATTAAATCGGGTGATGCTGAGGAAATTAGATTAGGAAATGAGACGCTTAAAGTAGTAAATGAGTTATGCTATTTGGGGAGCAAAATAACTGACGATGGTCGAAGTAGAGAGGATATAAAATGTAGACCGGCAATGGCAAGGAAAGCGTTTCTGAAGAAGAGAAATTTGTTAACATCGAGTATAGATTTAGGTGTCAGGAAGTCGTTTCTGAACGTATTTGTATGGAAGTGAAACGTGGATGATAAATAGTTTAGACAAGAAGAGAACAGTATCTTTCGAAATGTGGTGCTACAGAAGAATGATGAAGATTAGATGGGTGGATCATATAACTAATGAGGAGGTATTGAGCAGAATTGGGGAGAAGGGAAATTTGTGGCACAACTTGACTAGGAGAAAGGATCGCTTGGTAGGACATATTCTGAGGCTTCAAGGGATCACCAATTTAGTATTGGAGGGCAGCATGGAAGGTAAATATCGTAGAGGAAGACCAAGAGATGAGTACACTAAACAGATTCAGAAGGGTGAAGGTTGCAGTGGGTACTGGGAGATGCTTGCACAGGATAGAGTAGCATTGAGAGCTGCATCAAACCAGTGTCTGGATTGAGGACCACAACAACAAGTAGTCTTCGTCTTATGTAAGGTCAGTGAACAGGCCAAAATCATCTGTTCAGACGCTCAAGAACAATACTGGTACGGAAACATCAGATGGTAGACAGAAGGCTGAAACACTCTGTCTTCTGAAATTGTTTTGATGCGGAAGATTGTAATCTTTTTCCTCGTTTCAATAGTCGTTCACATGCCAAAATGGTAGATACTGAGAGGAAAGTATCACAGAGGGAAGTGAGACAGACAATGATCTTATCTCAAGGTTACTGATAAGTCTACCAAGATACTCACTCCTCCCTTCTTCCTGGTATGTGGCTGGGCCATGTACCTCGGATAGCTGTGAAGGCAGAAAAATGAAGGTCACCCATACACTGTACCAACACCAGAAGAGATAACAATCTAGGACCAGGTCACAGCATCAATTACATGTCTTAAAAAAGGCCAAAAACCCTTCCCCACCCTTCCTCTCTGAGCCTTGCTATTCGTGTTCTGTGCACTGTAGTGAGGGATCATCAACAGCTGAGTTAGCTTACTTAGAAAATGCAGAATGAGATTTTGACTCTGCAGTGTAATGTGCGCTGATATGAAACATCCTGGCAGATTAAAACTGTGTGCCGTACCAAGACTCGAACTCGGGACCTTTGACTTTCGTGGGCAAGTGCTCTACCACCTGAGCTACCCAAGCACGACTCACGCCCTGTATTCACAGTTTACTTCTGCCATACCTTCCAAACTTTACAGAAGCTCTCCTGCGAACCTTGCAGAACTAGCACTCGTGAAAGAAAGGATATTGCAGGGATATGGCTTAGCCACAGCCTGGGCATTTACTTAGAAAATGACTGTAATTACCATTCATTGAGAGGTAAAATACTCTGAATGTGTGTGACTGAACTATTATACAGGGTGTTACAAAAAGGTACGGCCAAACTTTCAGGAAACATCCCTCACACACAAATAAAGAAAAGATGTTATGTGGACATGTGTCCGGAAATGCTTAATTTCCATGTTAGAGCTCATTTTAGTTTCGTTCTTCCACCTACGCTCAATGGAGCACGTTATGATTTCATACGGGATACTCTACCTGTGCTGCTAGAACATGTGCCTTTACAAGTACGACACAACATGTGGTTCATGCACGGTGGAGCTCCTGCACATTTCAGTCGAAATGTTCGTACGCTTCTCAACAGATTCGGTGACCGATGGATTGGTAGAGGCGGACCAATTCCATGGCCTCCACGCTCTCCTGACCTCAACCCTCTTGACTTTCATTTATGGGGGCATTTGAAAGCTCTTGTCTACGCAACCCCGGTGCCAAACGTAGAGACTCTTCGTGCTCGTATTGTGCTGTAATACGATACGCCATTCTCCAGGGCTGCATCAGCGCATCAGGGATTCCATGCGACGGAGGGTGGATGCATGTATCCTCGCTAACGGAGGACATTTTGAACATTTCCTGTATCAAAGTGTTCGAAGTCGCGCTGGTACGTTCTGTTGCTGTGTGTTTCCATTCCATGATTAATGTGATTTGAAGAGAAGTAATAAAATGAGCTCTAACATGGAAAGTAAGCGTTTCTGGACACATGTCCACATAACATATTTTCTTTCTTTGTGTGTGAGGAATGTTTCCTGAAAGTTTGGCCGTACCTTTTTGTAACACCTTGTATAATGATGACGGCATGACATTTACTGCAAGCACTCGCACCTACCATTGCTATTTGCTACAAATACCCAAGTTATCATTCTAAGACAAATGTGAATGCATGAATGAACAATTAGTGCAGAACATACTTAAAGAAAATACATTGACGTACCACGATAAACAAATAGCACAGTCAACACTCCGCCAGCCACCCACCCTGTCTCTGCCGACGTCCACTCTCCACTATCGTGCCACAGTGAGACCACGACCTATCACGAACCATAGTGCGCGCAGAATACCGTGGCAACTAGATGCGCAGATGGCAGGGCACGTGTGGCGAGAGCGGTAGTGGGGGGGAGGGGGGGCGGTTAAGGGCTGGCGCTGTAGCGGAAATGCCGAGCACTGGAGGGGTAGTGCCGTTCTAAACTGAAGTGCACGCTCACATTTTCTCTAAATGTTAAGTGGGCACCCTACACGTCCACACTTGCATTGTGCCCACTCAAGAAGATCTACTGTCGACCTCCGCTTTGGTTAGTATCTAAAACGAATTTCCCCAAAAATGCAGCAATTTATTTTCACCTGGCTTTGTAACCGTTTATGACTTTCAGAAGAGCATCATGAATGGCGAATTTTGAATAAAACCTACGCCTTTCTCTGGCTGCCACGTTGAATTGTAATGGCAGGGGCACTACGAATGTAGTGTGTGGATAAGTTGAGAATGTTGGTCTCACAGGGAGTGTGCCAGCAATGAATCCCTACAGTCCCACTATCCTCTGTGCCCTCAGTGGCTCAGATGGATAGAGTGTCTGCCATGTAAGCAGGAGATCCCGGTTTTGAGTCCCGGTTGGGGCACTCATTTTCAACTGTTCCCGTTGATGTATATCAACGCCCATCAGCATCTAATTGTATTGATTTAATTCTAATTTCATCTTAGCATTTCTCGTTTCATCAACTATTGATGGCTCTTAAAAATTGCACTCTTACATCGAAAAAGTCTGTAGTTAGTGGAATAAGACGGTAGATAATGCAGTTTTGTATAATAACCAAATCTTAAAATACTCTTCTCTTTGTGTGCTATTATTTGCTAAAAATCTCATTTCGATACCTCAAATAGTTTAGGAAATATGACGAACGTTATAAATATTTCACTCTGGCTTTATCTTTCACGCGGTGCGATCGCAAGTGAGTGTGCTATGTCAGATCAATTTTCTTAAAATTGGTGACAGATAGAGACCGCCTGCCAAGTCTAAAAAAATTTCAATATGTTAGCTAAATTTAATACAGAGCAATATATTATGTAATATGCACTAAACGCAAAATCTTCGCGACCTCTATTTTTCATTACAACTTTTTCGAATTACGTGCAGAGTCTTACTTCCAAGTAAATATCACAATAATTATGACCATTAACGAAATGATGGGCACTTCACCACGAACCTAACACGTAAAGCTACAAGTAAAGCAAAAATGATATTTTTTTACGAAATATTTTCTTCAAAACCGTGTGGGAAAGGTTGCAGAGCGTGCACCCTGATTCTGCAATAACCGACTGGCCGAAAGGTTTCAGACATTCAGACACTGTCGGCCTCCCCTTCCAAACAAACGGATGAACTTGCCCAGCGCTTTGGACGAAAATTGGATTACTGCACATTGGTCACCGTATCCCGCACGGCTACATTGCCTTGCCTCGTGCCAAGCTGCAAGCAGGGCAGCAAGTGGTGTCAGCATGCCAAGTTGGTGCAATGCGGTTTAGCACCCCAAGGAGTTACTGCACTCTGAAGAATCTCGCCAGCTTACAACATGAATGGCAGAGGAAATGGACTTCAGTGAGAAAATAAATCAAACTAAGAAACATGTCGTGAAACCCTTTTCGTGTCCATACACGACCATGCGAGCCACCTTCCACCTATACTCAAAACTCTGGTCGTGATAAAATCTCTGTGTGTGTTAAAAAAGGCAGGAAATCCCTCCACTTCCTCCTGAGCCAATAAAAAACAAGCAACCCGCTCTCATGTCCCCCCCCCCCCCCCGGAATCCTCTTTCCTCTCTAGAGGCGATTAAAGTCACTATAGGAGAGGAGTGGTAAAGGAACTGCACTTTTACCTAAAAACATGTGGAGATTCAAGTGTAATTGTCTCAGTGCTCACACGCCACTCCATAGACAAGCAGCCCACTGCCTAGAGAATTGGATAGAAAATGGTAGAGAAATGCATTTTATTAAAAATAAACTAAAAAATATGCTTGTAGCAGTCACCCCTGCCTCAGCCTCTGCTGGAGAGGCCCCCCCCCCCCACCATCACCATACACCGCCAACCCACACCCTTCATCTACCCACACCTGCATCACAGAAGTAGAGAATGTGATAAGACAGACAAGTCGGTATCAGCAGAAGCACACAGAAGAGGAAGAGGAGAAAGTAAGCAGTATTAACAACAGTAATATATTTTTATTACAAACCTCTCTGATTCTCAAGGGTATTTCCAGAAAATGAAATGTACTACTGTCAACAGCAAAGTCCTCCAGTACAGTAAAATACTTGAAAATCGAAGTCATTCACCAAAATGCATAATGCAGATGAAAAATAACTAGGCTGCTGTTTACAGCGGCATGTTACCAATGGCATAATGCGACTACAACTCATAGAGCCTGTTATTATCATCAGGTCTGATTCCGTTAGGAACAGTTGTGCTGAGCGACTGTGAATTGATTATAATGAGTGATGAATACAGCAGAGAATTGCATGTCAGTCTGTATTTTATTGTAGATCTAGCTAGATTTCTGCTACAGTATAGCCAACATCAGTGCGTTTAGTAGCGAGTCATATGGACCCAGAAAGCTTGTATGTGCACACGTTGTTAAAATGACCTTAAGCTCTCCATACTGAGTGGGAATTGAGCTACAGGTATTAACAACATGGCCACGTACAAGCTTTCTGGATCTTTATGACTCACTATTAAACATGCTGATGAGAGCTATACTGTAGCTGAAATCTACCTATATCTGCAATGAAATACAGATTGATATGTGACTGTCTACTGTTTTCATCCCTAATTATAATACTTCACGTGTCTGCATTATTAAAACAGCAAGGATTCTAATGTGTGGAAGAAGGCAGCAGAAAACAACCAATCAAGTAATGTGATTGTGTCAGTAGTCTCAATATGTACGCTAAATTTAGGTGTCGTAACTCTAAGAGGCGACATGATCCTATCTACATGACTGCTCTGCAATTCATAATTAAGTTCCTGGCAGAGGGTTCATCAAACCATCATTAGAATATATCTCCACCATTCCAGTCTTGACCAATGTGGGATTTATGAGCTTTTTTGTCTGTTTCACAGTTCAAACAGACAGCTGTTTGTACATATGCATATGCAGTCCCTACACAGGTTCCTTATGTCCACAGAGAAATAAGATTGTATGGAAGAGCGACAAGATTCCAAAACTCTGCTGAGTAATTTTAGGGATCTTGTGTTTTATATAGGCTGCACAATGATTCAACATCAGCCCTCGCATTGTTGCATAGAGACCATAGGAATAAGATAAAAGAGAGACAGGTGGGGTGAAACAGCGATATATATAAAGTTTTAGCGTTTTGTTCATTCTTTTCCAATATTCTTTTTGAGAGACGATTTTCCAGTATATTATAGATGCACACACACACACACACACACACACACACACACACACACACACACACAGATCAGATGTCAACCCAGAAAAAACTTCTCTTCAACCCACAATGCTATTTGTCAACGCCAACCACCCTAAAAAAAACACACAAGGACTACAGCGGAGGCCTTAGATAACTTAACACTTTAAGGCCTGGTACTTAGTACGATATTCTAGCACATCAGACAGTTTTTTTGTCTTTTTCAAAAAGATTGTAATACAGGAATAGTTACAGATAACCGCAGTACTTCAAAGTTCAAAATGAAGTAACACATTATAGTTACTAACTCCACTTAAATTTACACTGTTATCACAAGTTTGTAGCTGAAACAAGGATAACAAAAAAGTTTTATAGTAGGACTTACTGTAGGTAGAAAGAATATTGCTCTTGATTATGTTTTATAAAAACATACTGAAAGGTATTTATTTAAAAAATCACAATCCACAACTAATTAGATCACTATTTTTTATAAATCTTTTGTATACACAATTGGCTTTCATGTGAAATAGTTCAAAACATTCTGTCATGCACAGCACAATATCACGTGTTGGAGAACCGTATGTTGTTTCTTTCCTTTTCCACTTTCCAGTTTCTTTTTAGCTTTGTCACCATGCACTTTACAAGACCTGCACGGCCTCACTTTGTTGTTGGTTGGAGGAATTTTTCTTCCAAAATGTCGCCCAGTTAGTCTGTTGCCTTCAGTCAAAGGGTTCGCTCCTACTTGTTCCTCTCTTGGTATCACGGCCAGTATTTCTCCAAAAACAGACATGAATTTATGTAGAGAACCTGGTTGCCTATGTGACATTTTATACATAATATAACTGCTTACTGTACCTCGAATGAAAAGATGGAAGAAAAGCTTTTTCCACCATTTCATACTTCTCTTTTTGAAGGGATAGTAACCAACAAGTTGATCACTTTGATCAACACCTGTCTTGTTTATATTATAATCAAGGACTACATCAGGCTTGATTTTGACTACATTGCAACCTTTGGCCCTGATAGTTACTTCAGTTTCTTTTGATCCCTGTTTTGAAGACAACACTACTACATCCCTGGCGTCCTTCCACTTATGAGCCACTTACGGTCTGTGTCTGATTGTCATTTCACCTTTCTTCAGTACAGCTGTTTTCAGACTCTTAGGCATTTCTTTCCTGTTTAGCATAACAGCGCCAACACCTAAAGCGTCTTTGCTCCATGAAAAGTCTATGACTTTAGGGCTAGTATAAAACTGGTCCATGTAAACAGCGTGACCATTAGATAAGTAGAGTGAAAATAGACGTTCAAACAATGGAATAATTGTGAATTCATCACCTTTTCCTGTGAAAATATCCATGTTGACAACATAACCAGAGTGTGAGGCACACACAAAGAACAGTTTGTTCCTCATTTAGACCTAAACTCTAAGATGTATCCTGCCTCTAAAGGCACACATTCCTTCATCTATGATCAAATTCTCACTTGGCACTAGTCAGGCTCTGAAGCTCTGCACAAGGTAATCAAAATATGGCCTGATTTTATGCAAAAGACCATGATTTGGCTGATCATGTGGGATGTGTGTTTCATTATTAATTATATGCGGCATTGCAAAAATGGACTTGAAACATTCTCGGAACATCAGTCTAGCTGAAAGTGTGGAGTGAAGAATGGCAGCTGTGGACCAGTAATCTGCTATGGATGACTTCTTCACCATGCAATTCTGAATTACTATGGAAAAAATTTATAAACGTCTGCCAAGGTAACGGGTTTCCTACGTGACCACAAACTGTGTTCCTTGATCTGATTGGTATGCCTCAGTTGAGAATAATTACCATTTTCAACTCCATGATAACGAGCAGCTTGCTCTACACACTGGGGTGTCTCCACATCACCAACTTGATCTTCAGTTTCTGTAAGTAATTAAGTCATATGTAGGACCTGGTAACATGATTTTATTATTTACAATCTGATATGTCATGCATGACAAGCGAACAAATTATTTGTTTGAAGTAGGTATTTGCAATTACTAATTATACACTCCTGGAAATGGAAAAAAGAACACATTGACACCGGTGTGTCAGACCCACCATACTTGCTCCGGACACTGCGAGAGGGCTGTACAAGCAATGATCACACGCACGGCACAGCGGACACACCAGGAACCACGGTGTTGGCCGTCGAATGGCGCTAGCTGCGCAGCATTTGTGCACCGCCGCCGTCAGTGTCAGCCAGTTTGCCGTGGCATACGGAGCTCCATCGCAGTCTTTAACACTGGTAGCATGCCGCGACAGCGTGGACGTGAACCGTATGTGCAGTTGACGGAATTTGAGCGAGGGCGTATAGTGGGCATGCGGGAGGCCGGGTGGACGTACCGCCGAATTGCTCAACACGTGGGGCGTGAGGTCTCCACAGTACATCGATGTTGTCGCCAGTGGTCGGCGGAAGGTGCACGTGCCCGTCGACCTGGGACCGGACCGCAGCGACGCACGGATGCACGCCAAGACCGTAGGATCCTACGCAGTGCCGTAGGGGACCGCACCGCCACTTCCCAGCAAATTAGGGACACTGTTGCTCCTGGGGTATCGGCGAGGACCATTCGCAACCGTCTCCATGAAGCTGGGCTACGGTCCCGCACACCGTTAGGCCGTCTTCCGCTCACGCCCCATCATCGTGCAGCCCGCCTCCAGTGGAGTCGCGACAGGCGTGAATGGAGGGACGAATGGAGACGTGTCGTCTTCAGCGATGAGAGTCGCTTCTGCCTTGGTGCCAATGATGGTCGTATGCGTGTTTGGCGCCGTGCAGGTGAGCGCCACAATCAGGACTGCATACGACCGAGGCACACAGGGCCAACACCCGGCATCATGGTGTGGGGAGCGATCTCCTACACTGGCCGTACACCACTGGTGATCGTTGAGGGGACACTGAATAGTGCACGGTACATCCAAACCGTCATCGAACCTATCGTTCTACCATTCCTAGACCGGCAAGGGAACTTGCTGTTCCAACAGGACAATGCACGTCCGCATGTATCCCGTGCCACCCAACGTGCTCTAGAAGGTGTAAGTCAACTACCCTGGCCAGCAAGATCTCCGGATCTGTCCCCCATTGAGCATGTTTGGGACTGGATGAAGCGTCGTCTCACGCGGTCTGCACGTCCAGCACGAACGCTGGTCCAACTGAGGCGCCAGGTGGAAATGGCATGGCAAGCCGTTCCACAGGACTACATCCAGCATCTCTACGATCGTCTCCATGGGAGAATAGCAGCCTGCATTGCTGCGAAAGGTGGATATACACTGTACTAGTGCCGACATTGTGCATGCTCTGTTGCCTGTGTCTATGTGCCTGTGGTTCTGTCAGTGTGATCATGTGATGTATCTGACCCCAGGAATGTGTCAATAAAGTTTCCCCTTCCTGGGACAATGAATTCACGGCGTTCTTATTTCAATTTCCAGGAGTGTACTTACAAGTTTCAAACAATTCAAAATGAAATTCACGATTTACTTCAATACGTAAGCAAGTTATTACATAACACTGGCCAAAATTGTTTACTTTTTTCCAGTCTATATATTACCTATAATCATAGACAGGGATTGGGAGTAATTACCATTCCGAAATTCACGATCTTTTGGACCTGTTTCATGTTGTGGCGTCGTGTCAATATTGTTCTAAAGTTCTCCATCTGTAAATAAATAAATCATATGTACAACTGGATAAACTATATTATCGTTAGAAGACTAAAATATATTACACGAAATATAAATAGCAAACTTATGCAAGTAGCCTATTAATTCTTACATGTTTCAATATATCACCAAATCGAAATTCCAGTAAATGTGTTATAATTACGTACAATAGCTGTCATCTTCGGAATCGTCATAAAATTCTCCTTCAGGCCCCGAGTCACTGAAAAGAACATCCAAAACTTCTTGATCTGTAAGCGATCGTCTGTACTGCGACATCTTGCCGGCACTGCTTACGCGTGGATATGTCAGAATCTAAAGACACGAACATTTCTCTTGTTGATTCTGCTATCAAGTGGATGTTTCGCATAACTAAACCATCAAGCTTCATAACGAAACACACGAACTGCGTGTTTTCTGTGCATTTTTTTACGTCTCTGCGAGCATAGCTCTTTGCTCGTCGGCAACGCTTAGTGCAGGGACCGCAAAGTGTTAAACACAGCTTCATACCTACTGATTCTTATAAAATATCGCTCCGTAATCACCTAACAACGATAGCATCCATTTCCACTTTGTCATCTGATATACAGTGTATATATGTATGAGGACGCCATTGGAATCTGTGTCGAAGCTGTAGGGCTCGATTGTAAGGACAGGTATGGAAGAGGAATGACACCACATATATGTGTGCCTTAATAGCAGAAAGATGGGACATTCCGGAAACATACTGACAGGACGAAACTGCCATATTCACCCATGTGTGGATAATACTGCGGGATCAAGAGGCATATACTGGGAAAAATTAGCAATGCAAGTGATGGAAATCATTTCAATGGAATATAAAGAACTATGGCCGTTTCACGTAAAGTGGAGTTGCCTGATGTTGAGGTGGACTATTCCAACAGTTCCGAGAAGATGACAAATATCTTATAGCTCTGGATACATCAGAAAATTTGGGAAAGGATTTTGTAACACGATGGAAGAGTGTAACTACCTGATGTCAAACAATTTCCATGCAGCAATGCTATAATAAAAAGGAGGAAACTGGCAGCTGTACATAATGTACCGTGTAGGGCACTCTTCTATTAAAAAAAAAAAAAAAAAAAAAAAAAGGATGTGATAGGCATACATAGAGCGATTTGTAGGATAGTCTGCTAAAAGAGGGGGCTGACAGGCATATTGCATAAGATTACCTTATATCTCGTCATACAACAGACCCATGCGTCAATTCTTCATGGTAGCAAAGTTATCAATCACGTTATCTTTAGGTTTCTGATCACATGCAAGTTGCTTAAACAAGTTTTTTTCTGTGAGAATTGCGCAGAAAGAAACTTATCATTTGTCACTGAATTGCGAAGGCAATTATTAATTCTTTTAAGTACGCTCATACTTTTTCCGGTCTTGGAAATTGACATACGGCCAGGAGATCGGCGTGCTGGCCACATGCCCCTCCATATCCGCATCAAGTGACACCTATGGGCTGAGGATGACACGGTGATCGGTCGGTACTGTTGGGCCTTCATGACCTGTTCAGCTGGAGTTTTTTTAGTTTTTAGTGCTCATACTTTTATCAGAAGACGCTGTAGTGACAGGGGACATAAGAATCAATTTGATTAGCTTTGTTACTACATTATAAATATTTTGAAGACCACTGTCCATTATTAGTTTAAGAAGGTGTGTTGGTGGTAAAAATTTGTTATTCGACACATGTACAAATGTTTCATAACTCATTTTCCAGGCGTTCTTTATTGAAGATTGGGTGAGTTGTGAGATAGACATTCAGTTTTATTATTGGGAAACTGGTTATATAATTTCCTAGCTGATTCTTTTCAAGAATCCTATAAACTGAATATTCTGAAGATATTCATCACCAGCGATGAAGAATAAAGCTTTTGACAATGCAAGCCACTTCTGCTGGCGAAACATCAGAAAAATCATTAAACAAACACTAACCAAAGAACCTGAGACAGTATATAGAGATGGTCAACAAATACAAAAATTTCTTCACAAAGTAAAGCAGGAAAATGAATTAAGATGTATTAACAATGCTAACCAACCTAAAAACATTGTTGAACGACTTTGCATCCCAGTCTTCGTCATTTGTGGTGATATTTTGGGAAGGCCTTTCAACTCATAGTATTTGAGATCTATTGTCTGAACAGCTCATGAATTGAAATTTAAGAGAGTAGTACAAGTTTGAGCAATCTGAAACCTTCATTTACTAATAATTGTGTTCTCTTTGAGGACTTGCTAAAAACATTAATGTACTGGCACAAGATTTTGAATGAAAAACCTAACTTCTTTGATATATTTATAACAATGTAACAGCACTCCATTAAGCTTATGAGCGTAACAGTGCAAAAATATAGCTCATTCACATTTTTGTTTAACAAAATTGTGGACAATTCCATGTCTTCTGCCATTATTGGGGCTGCATCATACGTTTGGCTCACTATTTTGTCAATGACTACCCAAACATCAAGCGCATAGAGTACAATTATTTCTGATAAACCCTGAGCAATAATGTCTGTAGAAACATTGTGAAACCCAATAAATATTTCTGTGAGACCATCTTGTGAACAAAACCTAGGAACAATATTCATTTCTGACTTACAAGAAACATCCAGCGTTTCATCTGCTTGCACTCCGACAGAATGACATGACTGTAGCTTTTCTTTAATGTTATCTTTAATGGCACCAGTAACCGATTCTGTTAACTCGTTATAAATTGTCCTTGATGTTCCTATTTTTGCAAAATACTCATCATAGTTCTTCTAAAAACAATATCAAAGTCATCCATAAATTATGGCGACCCTCCAGTTTCCAACATTAACACTTGGATCGGCATTGCCTCGTTTATAAAAATGAATCAGAGAATTTGCATTCATTTTTGCTATAAGAATGGTGTAAAGTGCGACAAAGTTTTAGAAATGTTAAATATTGTTTCTAATGAGTCTGCTAAGAGTAAAGCAAAGTTTTATAATGGTACTGTATAAGCGTTACAAAGAAGGCCTTGAAGACTATGAAGATGGCGAGTGCCCTGGACTCTCTAACACATCATTAGCCAATGATCGTGGAAAAAAATGAAATAAATGATTACGACCGAGTCGCAGTCACAGAAGTCGCTGCTGATCATGGCATATTAATTTGCGAGTTTGCGCAGGCCATGACATTTTTTCGGCTGTTTCGGATACGAAACGTGTGACTCCAAAATTGTTCCAAAATCGTTGAATTGTAACAAAAATATGGGAATGCAGCTGCTCATGAATCACTTGATAAAGTCTACATTAGCACTGAACTACTGAAACGTGTCATAGCAGACGATGAAATGTGTATTTATGGATGTGAAGTCGAAACTAAGGCTCCATTGCGCCATGGAATCACTCTGGATCGCCAGAACCGAAAGAAGCTCGGACTTGTGCAGATAAATGTGAAGCTATGCTCTCTGTGTTCTTCGATTGCAACAGCATAACGCACCATGAGGTCTCGTCACCAAGTCAAACGATAAAAAAGGAGTACTACTGAGAAGTTCAACGAATCCGAAAACTAAACGCGGATTTCATGCCAAACAAGCCAGAAAGTTACAGTAATGATGCTCCAGTCTCTCTATTCCCCAGACACAGACCCATGGTGACTTTTTGTGGACCAAAAACTAAAGAAAGCCTTAGAGAGCAATCATTCTAAAAGCGTATTTTTGGCTCAGAAACGGGCGGTTTGGGCAATAAGTGGTGTAAGTTCACGAACCTCTTGTCGACCACTGTTCATGAGTCTGGGTATTTTGACATTGGCCTCTCAAGATATATGTATATTCCTTACTGTCGTTTCATGTTAACAATATTAGCTTATTCCCAAGAATAAGCAGCTTTCACTCACTTAATACTCGGCAGAAATCAAACCTGCATTTGGATCGGACTTCCTTAACTCTTGTGCAGAAAGGTGTGCAGTATACTGCAGCATCCATTTTCAATAAGCTACCACTCGAATTAAAAAATGTTTGCAGTAATCCACGCACTTTCAAATCGAAACTGAAGAGTTTACTCATGGGTTACTCCTTCTATTCTGTCGAGGAGTTCCTAGAAAAATTAAGCTGATTCGTCTTCTATTGTTGATAGCGTTTACTTAAACTTATGGATTGATTTTTTTTCGGGTTCATAAACATTTTATTTTTATCTGTTATTACTTTTACGTAGTCATTTCATGTACTGACACGCTCCCTGACCTTAGAGATTTGCTCCTCTATTTTGTCCTACGGAACTTGACATGTAAATAAGTAAATAAAACAGATGAGATTAAAAACACATCGCTGAGAGGACATAAAGCTACCTTAGGATCGAGTTTCAGAAGCATTTCGAGGGCTGGAAAAAGCTGTGGCATAAGCATTCAATATTCAGTCAGAAAAGCACCAAGTCAGAAGCAGATCACAGCCGAACCAGCCGCAGACAAGCGTGCACGTTTCCCCTTACAAAACATAGCACAGCTGTCGCGTGTTTCGAGGTGAGCCGGCCACGTGACATGTGGAAATACTCGTAGTTGACACAGAACCACCTAAGTGGAAGAAGGTGGAAGCCTTTGCACACCGGCAAACCGCAGAAATGTTTAGTGTTTATTATGTGTCGCAAGGCATAGCAAAATCCAAGCAATCACAGCCCGAGCATATAAATACCTAACCTAAACACTTTTGTTTCGACGCGCAAGTCACCGAAGTGGCGTAAGATCGAAACACTTGAACCCGCCGAACGGTCTATACGACGGGAGGCCCTAGTCACATGACATTTACATTTACCACTTCTGTTGTGAGATGTTCTTGTATTAATATCGCAGCACTATTGTCACAGGGCTGTGACACTTGGGCGCCACCTGGAATGCTGTATAGGATTTGCAGTTCGACCTTGCATTAGAACAGCTTGCCCTGAGACACGAGACGCAGAGCGACTGCCACTGCGCGGCCCTCAGAGCCTTGGGACCTTCGACCATAAATATAATAGACTGGCCCTAACGTCATTTTCGTGGCTCCAACATCTCTGGGCTAAAGTCACATGACTGTTGGCAAAACGTGGTTGTTTCGTGTTGCACTTATGGCTGTACTCAGCGTTTTGTCGGGGGAAATGGCATTACATTTCACGTACAAGTGTTTCTATGATAGTACAGATGCGTTTATTGAAATCTGCTGAAGTGACTTTTATGTTTTTTACACTTGAAATAGAGTATCACGTAAATTAAAGTGTTGAAAGTGATGGATGTAAGGATGAAAACCGAAGGCACATTTGGATACAGGCCCTGAAACGGAAAAACTTTAAGCCATCTGCACATACGCGCCTTTTTGTATATACAAGTGAGATTATAATAAGGTAGAGCACCTATAGTCGACACATGAAGAGAATTTTTTTCTACCCTCTAATACTATTAAATAAATGTAGGCTCCAAAATTATTTTCTGAAACTTCGAAGTCTCACCGTTCATCTAAAATATTATTTTTTTAAAAACTGATAGTTTAAACTTTTGTAAAAATAGTAGGAACTGAACCTTTGAAGTGCACCTAAAATTGATACTCTAAAATGGACCTGCTCCTAAAGTCGACAATTTTGGCACATATAGTTGACATAATTCCCATATCCCATTTTCTTTTATAAGTGACTAGAGCTCAAAACGCGGCGAATCCAATGTTTAAAGTTTTGACACGAGCATACTCTTACTGCTTAAAAGAATTTTAACGACATTTTACTTTAATTGATAGTTTATAGTAATTTCGTCCCGCTGCCCACCAGAGGGGCGTTCGATGTGTTTGTTAGATTTTTTAAATGGTACTGTGAACAAATCCAAGTCAAATGTAGTTCTGACATAATTTTTCGCAAATAAAAAAGCAATTTTTGTTGGAAGCGTTTGGCAGTCAATTCAGAAATGTGGGTAAAATACGACACAAACATAGGATGGCAGACCGCTGATTTGAAATCCCGCCACGTTTTGCCAACAGTCACGTGGTTTTTGTTGGAGCCACACCAGCCCTATAGCTTCTGCACAGCAAGGCCAGTCTACTAGTATCTATGGTCGAAGCTTGGGACATACCGCGTTGACTACAGCGCCCCTTCGGTGGGTCACGACAACCACAGTGCAGGAGACAGCCGCCGCTGCCTTAGCTGCCGAGCCCAAAGGACGTCGCCGAAGTTATGCCACCACTCAGCCACGCTGCATTCTGTCAGCAATTCGAGACATGGCGCACACACAAGGGAGCCAACTGGATGCCTCAGCTACACTGCCGCTGCTTGAAATGTATTCCAGGGGAGAGCCACAGTAAAGGGATTTTAAAACAAAAAACAAATCTACTGACTCCAGTCCTATTTCACTGGCGTCAGGCCACTGATGTCACCTTTCTAGAGCAATCTGAATCTACAGCCTGCGGTATGGTGAATCTAGAAAATTTAATTGTCGTTGAATGTTTGGTCATGAAAAAGAGGCTTGACTGTCGTGCTTTCTGTAACGTGAATTTTGTTGCAACTAAACAGTGAGATTTGTCACACTTCAGAGGTAATGGGAGTCATGACGGGCTAGTAAGTGTTAGAAGTAGGCAGCGTAACTCAGAACGTCACTCAGCACCGTGCATAGAATCAGTATCAGTGGTATGTTTCACATGTAAACGCTAAGAGCATATGACTAGCCAGTTCAGAAATTCGAAATGGTTAGTGATTAAACGTAGAAACTAGGTTAATATACACTGAAGCGCCAAAGAAACCGGTATAGGCATGCGTATTCAAATACAGAGATACGTAAACAGGAAGAATACGGCGCTGCGGTCGGCATCGCCTACATAATACAAGTGTCTGGCGCTGTTGTTAGATCGGTTACTGCTCCCACAATGGCAGGTTATTATGGTGTAAGTGAGTCTGAACGTGGTGTTACAGTCGGCGCCCGAGCGATGGGACACAATATCTCTGAGTTATCGATGAAGTGGGGATTTCCCCCTTTGACCATTTCACGATTGTACCGTCAGTATCAGGAATCCGGTAAAACATCAAATCTCCGACGTCGCTGCGGCAGGAAGAATATCCTGCAGGAACGGGACCAACAACGACTGAAGAAAATCGTTCATTGTGACAGAAGTGCAACCCGTCCGCAAATTGGTGTAGATTTCAGTGCTGGGCCATCAACAAGTGTTAGCGTGCGAACCATTCAACAAAACATCATCGATATGGGCTTTCGGAACCGAAAGCCCGCTCGTGTACCTGTGACGACTGCAGAAACATGTTGCTTGGTCGGACGAGTCTCGTTTCAAATTGGTTCGAGCGGATAGATGTGCACTGGTATGGAGACAACCTCATCAACCCATGGACTCTGCATATCAGCAGTGGACTGTTCAGGTTGGTAGCTGTAATGGTGAGGGACGTGTGCAGTTGGAGTGATTTGCGACCCCTGATATGTCTAGATACGACTCTTACAGGTGACACGTATGTAAGCATCATGTCTGATCACCTGCATCCATTCATGTCCATTGTGCATTCCGACGGACTTAATGAATACAGCAGCACAATGCGACACCCTACACGTCCAGAATTGGTACAGAGTGGCTCCAGGGACACTCTTCTGAGTTTAAACACTTCCGCTGGCCACTAAAATCCCTAAACATGAACATTACTGAGCATCTCTAAGAGACTTCAACGTGCTGTTCAAAAGAGGTCTCCACCCCCTTATACTCTTATGGATTTATGGACAGCCCTGCAGGATTCATGGTGTCAGTTCCCTCCAGCACTACTTCAGACATTAGTCGAGTCCATGTCAAGTCGTGCTGCGGCACTTCTGCGTGCTCGCAGGGGCACTACACGCTATTAGCCAGGTGTAGTAGTTTCTTTGGCTCTTCAGTGTATTGTATTTCGTCTGTCTTGGGAATATTGGCGTTTCAAAATTAATGTTGAGAAGGACAAGGCTTCTGAGGTCGAAGACATAACGTGTGTCACAATCAGAGGCAGTTAGCATGTTACTGGAAGGGTTAGTGTATTTGACAGCATACTATACATAGTTACGTGGTCTAGTCGAGTCGCAATCGACATAGCGACATACAAAATCGTCAGCTGCAAGTTCAGTTGCTCCTTTCTCTAGGAAATCAACTGAGAATGTGCATGCATTTATAGAAAATCTTAAGAATTTACTGAGATGGAAGGATGGTCTCACATAGAACTTTTAAGAATAGCAAAATTGAGATTAGCAGGAAAAGAAAAAGTAATGATAGGTGTACAGAGACTATCAAGAGAACTATAATGTTTGAAGAATTTAAGGATTTAGTCCAGAGGTATACGAAGCAGAATGGCGCCGCTGAATCGGTGGAAGAATCTGAAGACAGAATAAGAAATATCAATGGGTATACTAATGAGCTGGAACAGAATACTGTGGAAAATGAGGTGATTTTATGGAAGCCTGAGCGGAAGGCGTTTGATGCATTTTTTTTAAGAGGATTACCTGCAGAGATGTTAAGACGAGTACGGACAAGTGTCTGACTGATTTGCACACAGCTGTCAGCTTGGTAATAGGATGTGATGAAACTTACATGTCATCTGGGATGCAGATTAGAGGAACAGGGTTCTCAGCTAATATAAAGTGCTGTAGACGTGGGCAAATGGGGCCTGTGAGAAGTCAATATCACAAGCCTCGGGGCATGAAAGTAGAGACACAGTTCACAGTAGTTTCAGAGGCAGAGGACCGAGGAAGAGCAAGACGTTAAATACCAAACGGAATCTAAGGTCCGCCTCATCGTTCCCAGTAAGATTAGATGCTGCAAAGTAGTATGCAGAGGTGTGTTGTGCTCTCTGAGGAGTAGTAGGGAAGAGGAATTGCAGTAGTTTCAGAGGTGGGGGACCGGAGAAAAACAAAACGCCAAAGGGAAACTGAGGCCCACCTACAGGTATTCCCATTCAGATTATATGCTATAAAGTCGTATACAGGGGTGGATTGGACACTTAGAGGAGGAGTAGGAAAGAGGAATTGCAGGATATTGTTTGGCACAGAGTCGCATGTGCCTGTTGCCAGTGATAAACTGATGGAACATAAGCAATGGAACCCGCCATGGTGTAGATTAATTGGAGTGGGGGTAAATGTGTCAAGCCATTTGGATCGGTGGATGTAGACTTTTGCCTGGGTGTGTTTCAATTTAAGAAATGTGTAGAGACTGTGCCACATGTGAGTGAGGGCTGTGACATAATACTGGGATTGAATTTCTTGTGTCACTATTGTGCTCAAATCGATCTTTGGCAGCATATGGTAGAGCTTGATGGGAAAATGTTTCATTTAGGTGAAACCCCTGCCAATGTAGCAATGTCACAAGGTGAGTCTATCACGAAAGACAAACCATTTAAACTGCTAACAATCACACTAAGACTTGATACACACAAGTATGTACCTAAAGGTGCTGCGAAATAGATTCGGGTTAATGACGAGTCTATATTACTGGTAGGAATTTTATGTGTGATGGAATCATTGGAATAAATGAAGTATTGAATCAGGCAGGTTACTTGGTAACTACAACTGTTGTACACGCACGAGAGGTAAATGGCGAGAAAATGATACCTGTATTCGTGGATAATTGTAGCACCGAGTATTTACGGTTAATGAGGGGGGTGTTGATCAATAATATGGATATCGTAGAGGAGGAAGAATGGTATGCAACGGACAATCGCCAAACGCCAGTGAAACTGCATTACGAGAAAAGGTAAAGCACCTAAACGAAAGCATTAAGGAAGCATTGGAAGAGTTACTTTTGGAGTTTAGGGATTTATTATTTCGGCTGTTGCCAGCTACGCGTATTACACATCACTGGATGCCAACAGGAAGTGAATCATTAGTTTACTGTAAATCATGCAGAGTTCCGAGGTACTTTATCCCATTCTAGAAGATTTCATCGATCAGCAGCTGAAGGATGGGATTATTGAGGAGAGTAATATTATCGAACAATAATTACACTCCATTCAGCTGCATAACACGCAACACGTGCACAAGGAAAAAAAATATTTTAATAAATAATGTGTTCAAGGGCGCCAGATAGGGTACATAGTAGAACAATTTGTGATTTCTGATATGGATTTAGTCGAGGATTCTTAATGTGTCGTTTCTCGTTATTCTTGTTGTTACAATTGCACGTTCAGAATTCGTTACGCTTATTAATATTGAGTGGAATTGTCACTACAGAATTCAAAGTATCCCAAGTAAACGAATAGTTTTAAATTCTCAAAAATGTCTACTCAGCGAATGATTACGCCAAATGAAATTACGGTAACAACTAACAGTCACTATCAATTTATTGCAAAATCTACAGCAGTTTTTCTCACTTCAAAAATCACATAAAAACTTTAAGATAAATCTCCCTTATTAGTGAGTACTCAGTATTTGAGTGAGTTTAAATGACCACATCGTAAGTTATTAATCTCTGTTGTTAATAAACAAAGAAATTCAATCTCTTTTCCTATAAACTCTATACCTTTTTAGGACCAATGTAGTAAACTGATTACTTTTCGTAATATGATATTAGGTAGCTTCGTAGAAAGATTGAGCTTCTGTGAATGAAAATTATCTCTTTGCTCCTTGTTTATCCTAGCGATGATACGAGTACATTTCGGTACTTCAGTTTATTGGTACCAATAATATCAATGAACACCGAGAATGTTTTTAAAAAATGATAAAATTTCGTTTGTTTCCTTATTCAGGATTAATTATCGTAAAAAAATCTTGTTTTGGTATCTCTCAAGATATTCGATTTTCTCCATGTGAGTCCGTTAGTTTTAACTAAAGACGTCACACAATTTTTTTTGTAGTGTGTCATTAAATCTTATGGGTTGAAGTAAAAATAATGATTTGGGGTTTTTGATTCCTATAAGGTATTTCTTTTTTGTGTTTGTACTTAATTTTGTCTGTGTTTTACAAAAGACAGTGGCCAAGTGTCAGGAAATCAATTTAATCCTCTCTATTGAAATTGAAAGAGAAACAAAAATCCTAACTGTCACCGCCACTGTACACTAACCTTAGGACAATTCATGGACTAAGCTAAGCCTCTTCGGGCGTTGACAGATCGCGAATCCCACAAATAAACTCAAAATAAACGGTCACTCGTCACTTTACCAGTCGCCAAATTGTAGCAGACATGCAGTCTCTTAATGTGGTTCCAAATTTCAAGGGAAAATTATTATCAGAGGTAGGGAAGATCATAGCTGTACCATTTTTCAAAACTTTCTGCAGTCTTTCATCAAAAAGTTTCCTAATTTACTCATTGCTAGGGACTGTTATATTAAATACAATAACCACTTACACAACTTTGAGATGTCACCTTGCTCTAGTAATAGGAAACCGCCATCAACCGTCAAATCAGAAGAAATCTCACACTCATTTTCCTTTGCGTGGACCAACAGATCCACTAGCTTTACTTTAAAGGAAGTACATCGGATCCTCTGTCTGACCGAATCCACAATACCAATCAAAATTCCAAAAACACCGAAAATTAATAAGAACTGCAGAAGCTAAACTTTTAGTATTTGTCTGCTTATTCGCATCAATGCTTACAAAGATCTTCGTAACTATAGAAAGAGCTATCATGCACCAGCATTCCCGATTATAAACAAAAGCAACCTGTTCTCCTGGAATCAGGAAAAAATTTACAACTAGCAAATTCGTTCCTAGATCGTGCTAACCATACCTTCATATGCGTAGTTAGGCTTACCGCTCCTGAACTTAAAATTCTTGACCCAAATCCTCTCGCTAGGACGATCTGCATTGTGTAATGGACAAGAACGAACTAACTACCTCATAACGTTGATTACGTTAGGAACCATACTTTTAGACAAACATGTGTCGATATTGCAATTTTACAATAATCACTTCATTGTATTGGATGGCTTTCAGTCAGTCTTGTAGCGTACAGATTGCAGCGATCGCAGCGCAAGTAGATGATCTCTGGACTCCGTAGTTGGCGTCTCTCATTCCCTGTGCTTTGCTACGTCGGTGTTTTAGATGTAACCATCCTCATACTGGATTTCTATATCAGATTTTAGTACAAATGTATAAACAACTATACACATACAATTTTGAATGAATTTCATTCGTAATTTATGATTATTTACATAACCGTGTAAGAACGCACCTGCGACGTTTCGTGGATTGTTTGACGGAGTTCTCATAAGACTGAAACCACGTCAATGTTTGCCTACAAGGGTAATATAGAACAGCACGTACAACGTTTAAGGGAAGTGTTCCTGATATTGAGGCCAGCGAATTTAACGGTGAGTACGAAAAAAAAATGGTTCAAATGGCTCTAAGCCTCAAAGTCCTTTAGACTTAGATCTACTTAAACCGAACTAACCTAAGGACATCACACACATCCAAGCCCGAGGCGGGATTCGAACCTGCGATCGTAGCAGCAGGGCGGTTCCGGACTGAAGCGTTGAGTACGCATAGGTGTAATTTTATGCTGGATGAAATGGCACAACTTGGTCACATGGTAAATAAAGATGGGGTTAAGACGTACCTGGGATTGAGAGTCAGCGAGTGACTTTCAATCATTTCTTGGAGTCGCATACTATTACCGATTAGTAAAGGATTCTGTTGACGTTGCAAAATCGTTACGCAATTATTGAAGAAAGATTTAAAATTTGGAGTGGATAGACAGCGCGCTTTTGAGAGACTGAGAGAAGCTTAAACATCAAGTTTCTTGCGATTCCAGAGTTCAGCAAGGAATTCATTCTGTCATGCGATGTGTCCAATCATGCACTTGGCTTTGTACTGCCTAGGTGCCGCAGAGCACCCGGTAGCCTATGCATTAAGGCAATTGAACTCAGCAGAGAGGAAAATGAAATGAATTGAACTCAGCAGAGAGGAAAATGAAATGAGCGTATGGCATCGTTGGCCGGGAGGCCCCGTCCATGGAAAATCGGCCGCTAAGTGCAAGTCTTAATTCAGTCGACGCTACGTTGGCCGACTTGTACGCCGGTGATGAGGATGAAATGATCATGAGGACAACAAAACACCCAGTACACGAACGGAGAAAATCTCCAACCCGGCCGGGAATCGAACCCAGGCGCGCTGCAGGAGAGGCAAGCACGTTTCCAACTAGCTAAGCATGTGGACAGCAGAGAGGAATTACTCCACGACGTAAAAGGAGATTTTGAGCCTTATCCACGGAATCACCTACTTCAAGTATTATCTCTATGGCAAAAAGTTCCGAATGATGAAGGATCATGCAGCGTTAAAACGTTCTACACCTACATGGATACTCTGCAAATCACATTTAAGTGCCTGGCACAGGGTTCATCGAACCACCTTCACAATTCTCCATTACTACAATCTCGTTTAGCGCGCGGAAAGAATGAACACCTATATCTTTCCGTACGAGCTCTGATTTCCCTTATTTTATCTTGGTGATCGTTCTTCCCTATGTAGGTCGGCGTTAACAAAATATTTTCGCATTCGGAGGAGAAAGTTGGTGATTGGAATTTCGTGAGAAGTTCCGTTGCAACGAAAAACGCCTTTCTTTTAATGGTGTCCAGCCCAAATCCTGTATCATTTCTGTGACGCTCTCTCCCATATTTCGCGATAATACAAAACGTGCTGCCTTTCTTTGAACTTTTTCGATGTACTCCGTCAGTCCTATCTGGTAAGGATCCCACGCCGCGCAGCAGTATTCTAAAAGAGGAGTAGTGAAGGCAGTCTCCTTAGTACGTTTGTTACATTTTCTAAGTGTACTGCCAATAAAACGCAGTCTTTGGTTAGCCTTCCCCACAACATTTTCTATGTGTTCCTTCCAATTTAGGTTGTTGGTAATTGTAACACCTAGGTATTTAGTTGAATTTACGGCTTTTAGATTAGACTGATTTATCGTGTAACCGAAGTTTAACGAGTTCCTTTTTGCACTCAAGTGGATGACCTCACACGTTTCGTTATTTAGGGTTAACTGCCACTTTTCACACCATTCAGATACCTTTTCTAAATCGTTTTGCAGTTTGTTTTGATCTTCTGATGACTTTATTGGTCGATAAACGACAGCGTCATCTGCAAACAACCGAAGACGGCTGCTCAGATTATCTCCCGAATCGTTTATATAGATGTTGTTGTTGTTGTGGTCTTCAGTCCTGAGACTGGTTTGATGCAGCTCTCCATGCTACTCTATCCTGTGCAAGCTTCTTCATCTCCCAGTACCTATTGCAACCTACATCCTTCTGAATCTGCTTAATGTATTCATCTCTTGGTCTCCCCCTACGATTTTTACCCTCCACGCTGCCCTCCAATACTAAATTGGTGATCCCTTGATGCCTCAGAACATGTCCTACCAACCGATCCCTTCTTCTGGTCAAGGTGTGCCACAAACTTCTCTTCACCCCAATCCTATTCAATACTTCCTCATTAGTTATGTGATCTACCCATCTAATCTTCAGCATTCTTCTGTAGCACCACATTTCGAAAGCTTCTATTCTCTTCTTGTCTAAACTATTTACCGTCCATGTTTCACTTCCATACATAGCTACACTCCATACAAATACTTTCAGAAATGACTTTCTGACACTTAAATCTATACTCGAGGTTAACAAATTTCTCTTCTTCAGAAACGCTTTCCTTGCCATTGCCAGTCTACATTTTATATCCTCTCTACTTCGACAATCATCAGTTATTTTGCTCCCCAAATAGCAAAACTCCTTTACTACTTTAAGTGTCTCATTTCCTAATCTAATACCCTGAACATCACCTGACTTAATTCGACTCCATTCCATTATCCTCGTTTTGCTTTTGTTGATGTTCATCTTATATCCTCCATTCAAGACACCATCCATTCCGTTCAACTGCTCTTCCAAGTCCTTTGCTGTCTCTGACAGAATTACAATGTCATCGGCGAACCTCAAAGTTTTTATTTCTTCTCCATGGATTTTAATACCTACTCCGAATTTTTCTTTTGTTTCCTTTACTGCTTGCTCAATATACAGATTGAATAACATTGGGGAGAAGCTACAACCCTGTCTTACTCCCTTCCCAACCACTGCTTCCCTTTCATGTCCCTCGACTCTTATAACTGCCATCTGGTTTCTGTACAAATTGTAAATAGCCCTTCGCTCCCTGTATTTTACCCCTGCCACCTTTAGAATTTGAAAGAGAGTATTCCAGTCAACATTGTCAAAAGCTTTCTCTAAGTCTACAAATGCTAGAAACGTAGGTTTGCCTTTTCTTAATCTTTCTTCTAAGATAAGTCGTAAGGTCAGTATTGCCTCACGTGTTCCAGTATTTCTACGGAACCCAAACTGATCTTCCCCGAGGTCGGCTTCTACTAGTTTTTCCATTCGTCTGTAAAGAATTCGTGTTAGTATTTTGCAGCTGTAGCTTATTAAACTGATTGTTCGGTAATTTTCACATCAGTCAACACCTGCTTTCTTTGGGATTGGAATTATTATATTCTTCTTGAAGTCTGAGGGTATTTCGCCTGTTTCATACATCTTGCTCACCAGATGGTAGAGTTTTGTCAGGACTGGCTCTCCCAAGGCCGTCAGTAGTTCCAATGGAATGTTGTCTACTCCGGGGGCCTTGTTTCGACTCAGGTCTCTCAGTGCTCTGTCAAACTCTTCACGCAGTATCGTATCTCCCATTTCATCTTCATCTACATCCTCTTCCATTTCCATAATATTGTCCTCAAGTGCATCGCCCTTGTATAGACCCTCTATATACTCCTTCCACCTTTCTGCTTTCCCTTCTTTGCTTAGAACTGGCTTTCCATCTGAGCTCTTGATGTTCATACAAGTGGTTCTCTTATCTCCAAATGTCTCTTTAATTTTCCTGTAGGCAGTATCTATCTTACCCCTCGTGAGATAAGCCTCTACATCCTTACATTTGTCCTCTAGCCATCCCTGCTTAGCCATTTTGCACTTCCTGTCGATCTCATTTTTGAGACGTTTGTATTCCTTTTTGCCTGCTTCATTTACTGCATTTTTATATTTTCTCCTTTCATCAATTAAATTCAATATTTCTTCTGTTACCCAAGGATTTCTACTAGCCCTCGTCTTTTTACCTACTTGATCCTCTGCTGCCTTCACTACTTCATCCCTCAAAGCTACCCATTCTTCTTCTACTGTATTTCTTTCCCCCATTCCTGTCAATTGTTCCCTTATGCTCTCCCTAAAACTCTGTACAACCTCTGGTTCTTTCAGTTTATCCAGGCCCCATCTCCTTAAATTCCCACCGTTTTGCAGTTTCTTCAGTTTTAATCTACAGGTCATAACCAATAGATTGTGGTCAGAGTCCACATCTGCCCCTGGAAATGTCTTACAATTTAAAACCTGGTTCCTAAATCTCTGTCTTACCATTATATAATCTATCTGATACCTTTTAGTATCTCCAGGGTTCTTCCATGTATACAACCTTCTATCATGATGCTTAAACCAAGTGTTAGCTATGATTAAGTTGTGCTCTGTGCAAAATTCTACCAGGCGGCTTCCTCTTTCATTTCTTAGCCCCAATCCATATTCACCTACTACGTTTCCTTCTCTCCCTTTTCCTACACTCGAATTCCAGTCACCCATGACTATTAAATTTTCGTCTCCCTTCACTATCTGAATAATTTCTTTTATTTCATAATACATTTCTTCAATTTCTTCGTCATCTGCATAGCTAGTTGGCATATAAACTTGTACTACCGTAGTAGGTGTGGGCTTCGTATCTATCTTGGCCACAATAATGCGTTCACTATGCTGTTTGTGGTAGCTTACCCGCATTCCTATTTTCCTATTCATTATTAAACCTACTCCTGCATTACCCCTATTTGACTTTGTGTTTATAACCCTGTAGTCACCTGACCAGAAGTCTTGTTCCCCCTGCCACCGAACTTCACTAATTCCCACTATATCTAACTTTAACCTATCCATTTCCCTTTTTAAATTTTCTAACCTACCTGCCCGATTAAGGGATCTGACATTCCACGCTCCGATCCGTAGAACGCCAGTTTTCTTTCTCCTGATAACGACATTCTCTTGAGTAGTCCCCGCCCGGAGATCCGAATGGGGGACTATTTTACCTCCGGAATATTTTACCCAAGAGGACGCCATCATCATTTAATCATACAGTAAAGCTGCATGTCCTCGGGAAAAATTACGGCCGTAATTTCCCCTTGCTTTCAGCCGTTCGCAGTACCAGCACAGCAAGGCCGTTTTGGTTATTGTTACAAGGCCAGATCAGTCAATCATCCAGACTGTTGCCCTTCCAACTACTGAAAAGGCTGCTGCCCCTCTTCAGGAACCACATGTTTGTCTGGCCTTTCAACAGATACCCCTCCGTTGTGGTTGTACCTACGGTACGGCTATCTGTATCGCTGAGGCACGCAAGCCTCCCCACCAACGGCAAGGTCCATGGTTCATGGTGGTGTTTATATAGATAAGGAACAGCAAAAGGGCCTATAACACTACCTTGGGGAATACCAGAAATCACTTCTGATTTACTCGATGACTTTCCGTCAATTACTACGAACTGTGACCACTCTGACAGGAAACCACAAATCCAGTCGCATAAGTGAGACGATATTCCATAAGCACGCAATTTCACTACGAGCCGCTTGTGTGGTACAGTGTCAAAAGCCTTCTGGAAATCCAGAAATACGGAATCGATGTGAAATCCCTTGTCAATAGCACTTAACACTTCATGTGAATAGGGGGATAGTTGTGTTTCACAGGAACGATGTTTTCTAAACCCATGTTGACTGTGTGTCAATAGACCGTTTTCTTCGAGGTAAATCATAATGTTCGAACACAATATATGTTCTAAAATCCTGCTGCATATCGACGTTAACGATATGGTCCTGTAATTTGGTGGATTACTCCCACTACCTGTCTTGAATATTGGTGTGACCTGTGCAACTTCCCATTCTTTGGGTACGGATCTTTCGTCGAGCGAACGGTTGTATATGATTGTTAAGTATAGAGCTAATGCATCAGTATACTCCGAAAGGAACCTAATTGGAATACAGTATGGACCAGAAGAATTGCTTTTATTAAGTAATTTAAATTGTTTCACTACTCCGAGGATATTTACTTCTACGTTACGCTTGTTGGCAGCTGTTCTCGATTCGAATTCTGGAATATTTACTTCGTCTTCTTTTGTGAAGGCATTTCGGAAGGCTGTGTTTAGTAACTCTGCTTTGGCAGCACTGTCTTCGATAGTATCTCCATTGCTATCGTGCAGAGAAGGCATTTATTGTTTGCTGGGATTGAAGGACCTTTCTAGTTGGTTGACTCTGTGGGTGGTAAGACTGAGGGAGTTTGATTTTGAAATTGTAAATAAGCCTGGAAAGAAACATGGGAACGCAGATGGCTTATGTAGGAAAGTAGCAGTGTTGCAAATAGATGGTAATGAGCTTAAGGAATGCAGAAGACGGATGGCGGGTATAAGCGGCATACTAAACAATCACAATTTTGTGTGTAGGATGAATTGCCATCCAGAGAAACCAAGTTGGCTCCTCGAGTAGTAGTATTAGCAGAGCTCAGCAATAAAGTGCTTAGGAGCCACATGATCACGTGTTTGCAGGTCATGAAGGACTTAATTCTGCCAGCAGGAAAGTAGTGGAGAGGTATTGGTGCAAGGATAGGAAGACGGACGTGAATTACACTATTGGCCATTAAAATTGCTGCACCACGAAGATGACGTGCTACAGACGCGAAATTTAACCGACAGGAAGGAGGTGCTGTGATATGCAAATGATTAGCTTTTCAGAGCATTCACACAAGGTTGGCGCAGGTGGCGACACCTACAACGTGCTGACATGAGGAAAGTTTCCAACCGATTTCTCATACACAAACAGCAGTTGACCGACGTTGCCTGGTGAAACGTTGTTGTGATGCTTCGTGTAAGGAGGAGAAATGAGTACCATCACGTTTCCGACTTTGATAAAGGTCGGATTGTAAACTATCACGACTGCGGTTTATCGTATCGCGACATTACTGCACGCGTTGGTCGAGATCCAATGAAAGTTAGCAGAATATGGAATCGGTGGGTTCTGGAGGGTAATACGGAATGCTGGATCCCAACGGCCTCGTATCACTAGCAGTCGAGATGACAAGCATCTTATGCGCATGGCTGCAACGGATCGTGCAGCCACGTCTAGATCCCTGAATCAACAGATGGGGACGTTTGCAAGACAACAACCATCTGCACGAACAGTTCGACGATATTTGCAGGAGCATGGACTATCAGCTCGGAGACCATGGCTGCGGTTACCCTTGACGCTGCATCACAGACAGGAGCGCCTGCGATGTTGTACTCAACGACGAACCTGGGTGCACGAATGGCAAAACCTCATTTTTTCGGATGAATCAACATTCTGTTTACAGCATCATGATGGTCGCATCCGTGTTTGGCGACATCGCGGTGAACGCACATTGGAAGCGTGTATTAGTCATCGCCATACTGGCGTATCACCCGGCGTGATGGTATGGGGTGCCACTGGTTACACGTCTCGGTTACCTCTTGTTTGCATTGACGGCACTTTGAACAGTGGACGTTACATTTCGGATGTGTTACGATCCGTGGCTCTACCCTTCATTCGATCCGTTCGAAACCCTACATTTCAGCATGATATTGCACGAGCGCATGTTGCAGGTCCTGTACGGGCCTTTCTGGATACAGAAAATGTTCGACTGCTGCCCTGGCCAGCACATTCTCCAGATCTCTCACCAATTGAAAACGTCTGGTCAATGGTGGCCGAGCTACTGGCTCGTCACAATACGCCATTAATCACTCTTGATGAACTGTGGTATCGTGTTGAAGCTGCACGGGCAGCTGTAGCTGTACACGCCATCCAAGCTCTGTTTGACTCAATGCCCAGGCGTATCAAGGCAGTTATTACGGCCAGAGGTGGTTGTTCTGGGTACTGATTTCTCAGGATGTCTGCACCCAAATTGCGTGAAAATGTAATCACATGTCAGTCTTAGTATAATATATTTGTCCAATGAATACCCGTTTATCATCTGGATTTCTTCTTGGTGTAGCAATTTTAATGGCCCGTAGTGTAGTAGGAGTGGAATAGCCTACGGAGTGCACAGAAAGCGGATTTGTGTCGGACAGAACTCCTACGGTGGGTCACGGCCGCCGCAGCGCTGGAGACATCAGTTATGCCAGAGCCACCACTACCTTAGCCAGAGGGCATCACTGACTGAAGCAGTGGTGTCACGCCACCACTCGGCCATGCCGCACTCTGTCAGCATTGTGGGACGTCATGCGCACACACAAGGGAGGCAACTGGATGCTTCAGCCACATAGCCACTCTTTCAAATAAGTCCCGGTGGAGAGCCGAAACTCGGTCAACATCGAGGAACATCTTACATACACACACAGGCATACACACACAAACATACACACACTCTTGAGGGAGGTAACTGGATGTCTCAGCCACACTGTCATTCTTTCAGATGCATTCCACTGGACAGCTGCGATAATGGAATTTGAAAGCAAAAAATTAATCTCCTAACTCCAACCATACACTCTCAAGTCCCATTGATACGTCTACCTGTAAAAAGCCTGAATAACCACTTTTTATAGCGCAGACCGCTGCAAGACATGCAGGAAGAGAATCAGTGAGGTTTTGGAAGATATTGGCAGGGATGTGGAGCCACGCCGACCCCAGTGCCGTGGCCAGTATCACAGATTTCTCGATTGTGGATCCATGGCTTGTACAGACCAGTTGTGGTGGTCCAACAGATCCTTGATTGGGTTCAACTCCGGGAGTTTGGTGGCCAGAGGAGTATGGTAAAATCATTGTGATATCCTTTGCACCACGTATGCACTGCGAGCTACGTGACACCTTACATTATCCTGCTGGTAAATGCCATTACGCCAGGATACAACAAATTGTATGTAGTCGGGGCAACCACCATGCCGCACTGACAGAAGCTGTCACAGTTACTTTTATAGCCAACATTTTAAAGAGGACATTACATGTAATAACTGCCGAATCAGAAAGATAAAGAAATACAAGACAGCTTGTGCACAGCGTGGTCAGAAACAGTCTGAAATGCCTACAAGCGTGTCATTGGAGAGGTTTTGCTGAGAAATACACTACTAGCCATTAAAATTGCTACACTATAAGAAATGCAGATGATTAACGGGTATTCATTGGACAAATATATTATACTAGAACTGACATGTGATTACATTTCCACGCAACGTGGGTACATAGATCCTGAGAAATCAGTACCCAGAACAACCTCCTCTGGCCGTAATAACGGCCTTGATACGCCTGGGTATTGAGTCAAGCAGAACTTGGATGGCGTGTACAGGTACAGCTGCCCATGCAGCTTCAACACGGTACCACAGTTCATCAAGAGTAGTGACTGGCGTATTGTGACGAGCCAGTAGCTCAGCCACCATTGACCAGACGATTTCAGTTGGTGAGAGATCTGGAGAATGTACTGGCCAGGGCAGCAGTCGAACATTTTCTGTATCCAGAAAGGCCCGTACAGGACCTGCAACATGCGGTCGTGCATTATCCTGCTGAAATGTAGTGTTTCGCAGGGATCGAATGAAGGGTAGAGCCACGGGTCATAACACATCTGAAATGTAACGTCCACTGTTCAAAGTGCCGTCAATGCGAACAAGAGGTGACCGAGACGTGTAACCAATGGCACCCCATACCATCACGCCGGGTGATACGCCTGATACGCCAGTATGGCGATGACGAATACACGCTTCCAATGTGAGTTCACCGAGATGTCGCCAAACATGGATGCGACCATCATGATGCTGTAAACAGAATGTTGATTCATCCGAAAAAATGACGTTTTGCCATTCGTGCAACCAGGTTCGCCGTTGAGTACCCCATCGCAGGCGCTCCTGGTTGTGATGCAGCGTCAAGGGTAACCGCAGCCATGGTCTCCGAGCTGATAGTTCATGCTGCTGCAAACGTCGTCGAACTGTTCGTGCAGATGGTTGTTGTCTTGCAAACATCCCCATCTGTTGACTCAGGGATCGAGACGTGGCTGCACGATCCGTTATAGCCATGCGGGTAAGATGCCTGTCATCTCGACATCTAGTGATACTAGGCCGTTGGGATCGAGCATGGAGTTCCGTATTACCCTCCTGAACCCACCGATTCCATATTCTGCTAACTTTCATTGGATCTCGACCAACGCGAGCAACAATGTCGCGATACGATAAACTGCATCCGCGATAGGCTACAATCCGTCCTTTATCAAAGTCGGAAACATTTCTCCTCCTTACACGAGGCATCACAACAACGTTTCACCAGGCAACGCCGGTCAACTGCTCTTTGTGTATGAGAAATTGGTTGGAAAATTTCCTCATGTCAGCACGTTGTAGGTGTCGCCACTGGCGCCAACCTTGTGTGAATGCTATGAAAAGCTAATCATTTGCATATCACAGCATCTTCTTCCTGTTGGTTAAATTTCGCGTCTGTAGCACGTCATCTTCGTGGTGTAGCAATTTTAATGGCCAGTACTGTAATTGTTAAGAAAATCCTACGATACGTTATGCTGTTTTCGACTTACTTTGCATCAAAGTTGGTCACTCAGGTCGTGGCGCTAAAATATCGTAATGTACAGACATCTGTAGTTTCGGGAGTTACCACTTGTTGAAATACTCATTACAAGTTGAAATGTGTCTTTTTGGAAGTGATAGATTTAAACTAGGTGAGCAAAAACTACATTTGTTCCGTTTGCGAAAACCAGACGAGGAACCAGATTTGGCGACACTGTCTTTGGCAGTCTGCTTGAACTTGCGCGCGCAACGAGGTGATTGCCTAACTTCAATGCTAAATAACACAGAAGCGGCGCAGTGTACTAATTTTTTTTCTGAACAATTACTTCTCAGCACAATCACCCCAGGCAACATCCTTACAAGCTATTCAGACTGTTTCTGACTATCCTGTATAAAAAGGCACAAAAAGGTAAAAAAAAGTAATTAACTATAACTTAAAAATATATGTGATAATTATTTACCAGCCGGCCGCGGTGGCCGTGCGGTTCTGGCGCTGCAGTCCGGAACCACGGGACTGCTACGGTCGCAGGTTCGAATCCTGCCTCGGGCATGGGTGTGTGTGATGTCCTTAGGTTAGTTAGGTTTAAGTAGTTCTAAGTTCTAGGGGACTTATGACCTAAGATGTTGAGTCCCATAGTGCTCAGAGCCATTTGAACCATTTTTGAACTATTTACCAAAGCAGAAAATAAGCAGGTAACAACAAGCAAGGAATTAAATTAGTTCTCAGTTTTGTAAACATTCAAATGCCCAGAACTAACAAAACGCGTTTATGTACATACAATTCACAATTCCTCTTTCGCCCTCGAGCCGGATTGAGTGGCATTAATTTCACTGTCTTATATGTATTATAAAAGTTCTCAAATAATTTTTCCCATAAGTATGACCTATTAAAATAATATGGTTTTAAGAACAGACTGTTAGTGAACAGTTTATTGTAATTTATTATTTTTATTCGCTCTTCTGTAAAACATATTCACATAGACCCATCCCCTTTTTCCCTTATGGTCTTCATACGTGTAGAAACTAGATACAATTAATTTGGTAAATTCTTTTATGGAGAATGAACACTTGTGATTTTTATATGTTTAGCATAATTCCTTTATTTATTTTCCGTATTTTATCTGATTGTAACAAATCAGTTTTGCTCGTCCCATAAGGATTTACTGCCGCCCCTTTTGAGTTGGTTCCTAATCGCATGAGCTAAGATCTCACTAGACGGGATGGAGAATCGAGAGCCACCTTTAAATAAGAAACGCTCCAAATTACCACTGTCTTCCACGTATGTTGCTCAGGATATCACTTTGCACGGTGAAGGTAGTTTGTTTAGACATTTCTTCGTAACGACCTTTTCACGCTTCAAACCCAAGAGAAGTTTTCCAAGAACTGCAGCTAAGGCACGTGTGCGTGCGCGCGCGCTCCGCTGCGAGTTTGCGCATGGGAGAACAAACGCGCAGCTGAGGCGCACGCAGTCTCTGCTATTGATTGAGGCGTCGTGTCGAATTGCCTGATGCCGACACTCGTCCTCGTGGCGAACTAAATAGTACGCTAACGTACACGGACGCGTCTAAAAGATTCCGTCTCTGCCTTCGTTTCACTAGTTTTGTCTGTGTTTTCTTTGGGGAGTCATTTGAATCGCGGTCCGTAGAGAGCGAGAAACGAACACTTTTATTCCCCCTTTCGCGAGTAAGACCTGCAGGTTTCGATTGCCCTGAATACGAGAAATGGTACAGACGACCAAACACAAACGGAGGACTTTATGACTCAGCTGAGGCTTCTGAGGATGGAGTTCGTTATCGCCAGGGACTGGAGTTGAAGGATATGAATGAGGACCACATCATTTAATTTACAGGTAGGTCTTTTTCAGCCATAGACCAATTACAGCTTTATTAGGCCGTGAAATCTTCTCGCAATTGCCTTCTCTTTATTATCTTTCTTCTTTAAATGTACTCTGCATGAAATCAAAATATTCTACTGTTTATATTCAGTTTAGCTGTCCTTCGTCTTATAAAATTAGAGATTGTATCTCATGCATTACCAATCAGTGTTACGAAATATAATTACATCAGAGCTTCGGCCATCGAAGTCGGCTTTGCGCTTCGCAGCCGATTTGGTCTCTACACGATGATAAGTTCTGTGCAAATGTCTGTCGAAACACGACGAAATAAAATACTTCTAAACCATTGTCAAATTTATAAGACGAAACGCATCACTGTACTTTCCTCTCTTGCGCCAAATTTGAAAACAACAAAATCCATAACTGGTGGTAGTATCTTTACTTCGTCTTAGAACTCAATAAACTGGTGTGTTTAGTTGCATATTTAATATTAGAATTAATATTTAAGGGCATTAAATCTCGTTATCAATAGCCTTCATTATTTCAAGAGTTACTTCTTTTCCCTCTAAATACTATGTTAACTTCAATAATATGTTGGCAGGGTACTTTATTGTCAGTATTCTAGACGTAACGAATACAAATCCGTATGCTCTACGAAACAAGTCATACATCTTTCATCCGGAAGAATGAGATCGCGTTTCACGGAAGCGCAAGGATCATGAAAGGTGCTACAACACAAAATAAGCTCTGCTAACGTTCCTGTTATGTTTTCTGACAAGTAATTCAGTTCTGCCCTTTATTCCCTCCATGCTATTCTACCTTTGAAAGTGTTATGAGAAGAAGCAGACGAGTATTTCTGTCATATCTCGTGGTGCACACTTCTTTTGTGTGTCTTCCTACGCAAGGTGTCAGATAACAAATGGTGGAAACACTGGCAATAATTTTCTGCTCCCCATATGAGAAATTACTAGGATGTTCTGAAATTCGCGCCGCAGCTCTTCACTGCACGATGTGATAGTGAATTTTAGGAGAATACTATCTTTTTCAAAAATCTCAAATGATACTTCATTCGCGGAAAGAAAACTGAATTGAGGAACGCGATGTGGCAACACGTTAGGACCGAAATCCGTGTACAGCGAACACAAATGACATCACAAAAACCTAAATAATAAAGTAATCTCGTTTTCAGCATTCCGTACTTCAATCGGTAAAAACGGAACGATACTTCGTTGTCCGTCTTTCAGTCCAACAGTTAAACACATTTTCTCTACCGAGCGAGGTGGCGCAGTGGTTAGCACACTGGACTCGCATTCGGGAGGACGACGGTTCAATCCTGCGTCCGGCCGTCCTGATTTAGGTTTTCCGTGATTTCCCTAAATCGCTCCAGGCAAATGCCGGGATGGTTCCTCTGAAAGGGCACGGCCGACTTCCTTCCCTAATCCGAGACCGATGACCTCGCTGTTTGGTCTCTTTCCCCGAAACCAACCAAACGACCAACTTTTTCTCTCGGTTACAGATAAACATACGGTATATACGCATGCCAAGTATTATTAAACTTGTGAATGTATTACGTAAAGGTTATGCTTGAAAATATATTCGGGACAGTTTAAAAAATTTGTTTGAATATTTATTTATTAGTCCACGACAGATCGTGAGGACATGCAAGGACACCAGTAATAATGGAGGGGAACATCAACGTGTTACCGCGGGGTTGAAGAGGTATAAGAAATCATTTCAAGACCGAACGCAAGAACATTTTTTGATTTTTGTATCTATGTATTCATAACGAAATCTTATTGTTCTATTTTTCCTTCATTAGCTACGGTAACTGTTTGGATAGCCGTAAGCCTACTTTATTCGATAAAATATTCCAGAATAATCTTAAAAAATCATTAAAATCTTTTAAATATTACCCTTATCATTTCCAAATTTATTTCCGATCATTTTACAGAATTTAATACCCAACTTTTAGATCCTCATATCTACTTTGCTGCTGATGTCCTGTTGCCCGTAATATATAGCTGTTAAGAAT
The DNA here is from genome assembly GCF_023864275.1 of Schistocerca cancellata. Lineage (NCBI taxonomy): Eukaryota > Metazoa > Arthropoda > Insecta > Orthoptera > Acrididae > Schistocerca > Schistocerca cancellata. The sequence continues at coordinate 285,936,157 of NC_064631.1, read as the reverse complement.
TTGTAGCAATCTTGCCACGCCGTGCAAATCGTCAACGAAACTTCAGGAGTTGCAATGAATTTTTTTATTAATGCTTAGGTGGTGTATAGCAATGAAAAATTGGCGTTACGAACTGTCTAGATGTCGACTCTTTGAAAACTGGATACAATCTGCGCAATGATAGTGCTGTTGCGCGTCTGTTTATACTTTTAGTAACAATCAATACTATTGTTTAAGATGCAAATTTATAGAAGTACAATAGAAAGTTAATACACAGAGATATACTGTGGACAGTGTAATTTAGGTACATTATTTCCGGAAGAGTATGTATAGGTAGTTCGTGAAAGAAACCAACTTAGAAGCGTGAAACATGATAATAAACGGAAAGTAAACGAAAATTGGAACGAAAGTTGGAGCTAGAAATTAAAAATGCTTTCATTTAACAGTAGCCACATAGTTCGAAATGATTCCTAGGGGTGAGAATCAGTATATGTTTACATTTGCAATAAAGGACTGCATAATTTCTCTTCAATTACAAACGATGTTGCAAGTATTTTACATTGCTGACCTGTTATACTTCAAGCTTTGATGACATAATAAATATAATTCAAACAGAATAAGAGGAAGTAATAAATTCTAGTGAATATTGGTAGTGATTGAAGAATATAGTTAATTAGTGGCTTCAATGTTAACAAAAAATATCTCTACCAATTACAGAGTCTGCATATTAAGTATACTTGACCCTGATGTAGTCATGAGCTTTCAATTTGCCTTCTAGCCAGAACTTACTTATTAACTGCTTTATAATTCACGTAGTAATTAGAATCATATTACAATATTCCAATGTTTGACAATATTTTATATGCATATCTGAGGCTAAAATGGATCTTCGGAGGATGTTCTGTAACATACTGGATGAGTGTAATCCGGGCTCTATCTGCAGGCAGTGAGTTAGGTTGCCTCAAGATACGCAGTCTTGTCAGATTAAAGTGACCACCACCTCGACCTCAACGTGCAACCACTCACAGATGGACAGGGGCGTCCATACGGTAGTTTGTAAGGGGAGAGGGGGGGAGGACTATACCTGGGGATATGATGTAATTTTAATATTTGGAAAGATGAATGGCTAGATGTAAGATGCCGTAAAAAGTACCGGTTATGATCCTGTTAAAATCTGTATAATACCGACTTCTAAATCATTTTCTTGAAAGGAAAACGCCTGATTACACTATATTTTTCCTTTCTTTGAGAGAGTGGGAGGGGGACGGGTTGCGTGGACATCCTTTGCCCCCCCCCCCCCCCTCGGAAATGGGCAACCCAGCAGACGGCAGGAGGCAGCACTAGCAGTGGGGGGTATATAAAGCGTGTAGGGTTGACATTCATAGTTTTCTAACAGACAGAGAGCAGTAAGTCATCCTGACCGAGGTGACTTCAAGAGAAACAAGCTTAACTTCAGGTGTGCCCCAGGACAGTGTAATAGGTCCGCTGCTTTTTACGATTTACATAAACGATCTGGTTGATGGTACTGACAGCGGCATTAGACTGTTTGCCGATGATGCTGTAGTCTACAGGAAAGTATTATCACACGAAAATTGTGAACAAATCAATGATGATTTGCAGAAAATAAATGGGGGTGTAATGACTGGCAGTTATCTCACAATATTAGTAAGTGTAACCTACTGCGTATAACAAGGCGAAAATCCCCATTAATGTACGAGTACAAAAAAAATGCCCAGTCTTTGGAAGCAGTAACATCCGTCAAGTATCTGCGTGTGAGTATTCGAAATGATCTCAAATGGAATGATCAGATTACACAAGTAACGGGGAAGGCGAACTATAGATTGCGGTTTATTGGTAGAATCCTAAAGCGATGCAGTCCTTCAACAAAGGAAATAGCTTACAGTACGTTAGTTCGTCCTGTCTTAGAGTGTTGTTCGTCTGTATGGGACCCTTACCAGTTGGGTTTGCACGCCGGCGCTGCAACTGGACGACCACCGAGTGGCAACAGGTTGCTTTGCCAGCAAATCACGCTCCACCGAAGAGATGGCCGTTGGTTTGTACAGAGTGTAACGTCTGAAGGCATACAACTTGCAACAATCGCCGGAAGGGTTCAGGTCGGAGGAGGGAGCATTATGGTCTGGGGAATGTTTTCGTGGCATTCCGTGGATGTTTCGTCATTCTGGAAGGAACAATGGATCAATACAAGTATACTTATATCCTTGGGGACCATGTCCACCTCTACATGCTGTCTGAGGCATGATTGCTTCTACCGGTAGGCCATTGTGAGGTGTCACACAGATCACTGTGTATGTGCATGGCGCAAAGAACAGCAGGATGAGCTTACCGTGCTTGCCTGGTTACCAGACTCCCCAAATTTAAACCCAACTGTGAATCAGTTTACCATCTTAATCAGGTTGTTCGCGCCAATGGATCATGAACCGAGAAACCCAGCGCAGCTGGCCACCACGGCACTGAAGCCGTCATTGCTCCATACCCCTGTCGGTACCTTTTAGAAACTCATTCACTCTTCCTGTAAGTCTCGCCGTGGTCCGCGCTGCAAAGGGTGGTTATTCGTGCTCTTCACAAGTGGTCGCATTATTGTAACTGGATGGTGTATAGCCTATACACAGTTTCTAATTGCAATACTTGTCTTACTGCGTTAAATCTTTAATAGAAGATAATACTCCTTAATGGGTGATGATAGCATTTTAATTTTTTAAATTCGGTCGATAATTATATGAAATATTGAAAATAGAAATTTTTGTTGTCCCTTGAAGCCATTAGATCGGCATTCTGCAACTACATTCGTGAACCAAGAACCATAAAATGGGGTAGAAGATGAGTAATACGGATTGGATACACTGCAGACTTACAATATCAGAGGTTTGCTTGGCAAAGAAACCTTGTTCATCCACTTAATGTGACTGCCACTTCTGGGAACGCTTTATGTGTGTGAATTATTTGAGGTTACATAGTGTTTCGGGAGATAGTCTTCAACTACAGAGAGAAGGAGAACTTTTACCACTTGGTACTGAAAGACTTATTTCTTTTTCCTGCCAAACCTTTTAATTTCCCATCTCCTAAAGCACATTGCCCTGAAGAAGGACGGATATGTTCTTCACTAAATATAAACTCATTTTTCATTAACTTTGCCCAGCAGATTTTCGTAGTACCGGTACGGTATTTGGTATTTTTTTTAATTGTTCCCGGGTTCGATTCCCGGCGGTGTCAGGGATTTTCTCTGCCTCGTGATGACTGGGTGCTGTGTGATGTCCTTAGGTTAGTTAGGTTTAAGTAGTTCTAAGTTCTAGGGGACTGATGACCATAGATGTTAAGTCCCATAGTGCTCAGAGCCATTTAAACCATTATTTTTTATTTTATTGTAATCAATATGAGTAATCATTTTTGAATCTTAGAAAATACACTAATGTTCAGAAAAAAAACAGAACAAATGGTTCAAATGGCTCTGAGCACTGTGGGACTTAACATCTGAGGTCATCAGTGCCCTAGACTTAGAACTACTTAAACCTAACTAACCTAAGGACGTCACACACATTCATGCCCGAGGCAGGATTCGAACCTGCGACCGTAGCGGTCGCGCGGTTCTATACTGAAGCGCCTAGAACCGCTCGGCCACACCGCCCGGCGAAAGGAAAAAAAAAAAAACAAAAAACATAACACCTTCAGCGACTAGAGACAGTACGTTCATATTCACAGAACATGCACATTATCATTTTCTGCAGAAATGATTAGCACTTGAACCATGTCGGCCCGCGGGTTCAAGGTCAACATCGATATCGCGGCGCAACACCACCTACCTATAAAATGTGCCTGCGGCTCTCGTTGTCGCTATAAATCGAAGGTAATAGGAGCAGACGTGCAGGATGCCTCGCATACGTATGCGCGAACCGTACCGTCAAATTAGTGAGTTTTAAAGAGCATGCGTTATGGTATGAGAGAATGTGATGTCTGCTCGTGTCGGACGAAGTGTTTTGGCAGTGCAACTGGCGTGTGCACAATCGGAAGGCCGTAAAACACGACGAGGTGGGTCAGGTCGCACCCCTCCTCCCGCCCTCCCCCCCCCCCCCCCCCCCCCCGCCAATCCGAATGGCACTGCAGGGCAGATCTGCATCCTCCTCGTCTCTGGCGCAACAGTGGAACAGTGTAACACATCTACGCTATCAGAGGTGACAGTCCGTCGCCATATATTACGGCATGGGTTACATGCGCGTCGTCCACTTTTCCGCCTACGTTTGACGAATGTGCAGAAACATACTAGACCGCAATGGTGTATGGAACGACGTTACTGGGGACAGGAATGGCATTAGATAGTGTTATCGGACGAGTCCAAATCCTGTTTATTTGTAAATGGTGGCTGCATTTTGTTTTGCTGCATCCAGGGGAGCGGCATTATAGTGACTGCATTCGCACGAAATATACAGCACCAACTCGAGGCCTTAAAGTATGGGATGCTATTGGGTACAACCACGAATCATAGCCGGTGTGTTTCCAGGGTACTGTGACAGTGTAACCTACATGAATGACATTCTGTGACCCATAGTCATACCCTTTCTGCACATCCCCAGACGCCATCTTGCAGCAAAACAATGCACTACTGTTGCACAAACACGTGCCTTCTTGGTGACCCAGAATATCAGCCTTTACTCCTGACCAGCCAGATCACCAGACTTGTCGGCTATCGAAAATATGTCGGATATGGTGAAACGACAGGCTGCTGTGACTCAATGCCAACCACCACAGATGAACTTTGGAACTAGGTGAATGCAGCATGCGGGGCTATACCACAGGACGCCATTTACACCTTACACGGGTCGATGCTATCACGCATGGAACACGTTGTCAGAGCCCATGGCCGACCCTGTGCCTACTAGGCAACAGGACACGTGCTGCACTGAGGAGACTGAAATGCTAATCATTTCTGCAGAACATACTGATGTAAATGACCTGTGAATGTGAACGTCCTGTTTCTACACTCATGCTCATAAATTAAGGATAATGCTGATACATGGTGAAACAACGCTCTGGTGGGCGGTTTGCGGGTTTAAACCACCTCGGGGTATGACCATGTGGTGCATTTGACCTGCAGTCGTCGCACAGTGGCGCTGGCAGCTCTCCACATACGCAGAGGTGTGTTGGTGCATGTCAGAGAACGGTGCAGCGAGTTAAGTGTGCAGACGTTTCCAGACGTGCTAATGGTGACTATGTGTTGAAAATGGATCAAAGAACACATATTGATGACGTTATGAGGGGTAAAATACTAGAGCAACTGGAGGATGGCCTAACACAGCAAGTCGTAGCACGGGCCCTGAATGTGCCACAAAGTGTGATCTCAAGATTATGGCAACGATTCCAGCGAACAGGAAACGTGTCCAGGCGCTACAGTACGGGACGTCTGCAGTGTACAACACCACAAGAAGACCGATATCTTACCATCAGTGCTCGCAGACGGCCACGGAGTACTGTGGGTAGCCTTGCTCAGGACCTTACTGCAGCCACTGGAACAGTTGTCTCCAGACACACAGTCTACAGACGACTGAACAGACATGGTTTATTCGCCCAGAGACCTGCAAGGTGCTTTCCACTGAACCCTGGTCACAGGAGAGCCCGTACTGCTCTCAAGAACAAAGTACATGGTCTCAGGTTATGTTCACGGACGAGTCCAGGTATAGTCTGAACAGTGATTCTCTCCGGATTTCCGTCTGGCGTGAACCAGGAACTTTAATGTCCTTGAAAGGGACCTGTATGGAGGTCGTGGTTTGATGGTGTGGGGTGGGACTATGATTGGTGCACGTAAACCCGTGCATGTCTTTGACAGAGGAACTGTGACAGGTCAGGTGTATTGGGACGTCACTTTGCACCAGTATGTCCGCCTTTTCAGGGGTGCAGTGGGTCCCACCTTCCTCCTGATGGATCATAACGCACGGCCCCACCGAGCTGCCATCGTGGAGGAGTACCTTGAAACAGAAGATACCGGGTGAATGGAGTGGCCTGCCTGTTCTCCAGACCTAACCCCATCGAGCATGTCTGGGATGGTCCCGGTCGACGTACTGCTGCACGTCTTCAAACCCTTACGACACTTCAGGAGCTCCAACAGGCACTGGTGCAAGAATGGGAGGCTATACCCCATCAGCTTCTCGACTACCTGATACAGAGTGTGTCAACCCGTTGTGCGGCCTGTGTACGTGTGCATAGTGATCATATCCCATATTGATGTCAGGGTACATGCTCAGCAAACAGTGGCGTTCTGTAGCACATGTGTTTCGGGACGGTTTTCTCAACTTATCACCAATACCGTGGACTTACATATCTGTGTCGTGTGTGTTCTCTATGTGCCTATGCTATTAGCGCCAGTTTTGTGTAGTGCCACGTTGTGTGGCACCACAAACTGCAATTATCCTTAATTTATGAGCATGAGTGTAGTTGCTGAATGGGTTCTTTTTTCTGGACGTGAGTGTACTCCCCTAGCTTTTCGGAAAGATGAAAATAGACTTCGCCAGTTTTCGTGCTAAATCTTTGTTATCTACTCAATGCTTTAATTTCACTTCTTTTGCTGGCAAAAGGTGATACTCCCATTTCGTCAACAGTAATGCAGGCGCACGAAATCAGCCAGGTTCTTTTTGAAACGGCCCAGTCAATGTTGAATGATTTGTTTTTATATCTGCTTTTGTTCAGCATTGCACGAACGTCTTACCTTCAACGTCATATCCGTAAACCCATCATCACCTATTATGACACATTTCAGTAGTTCTGCGTCCTTGTTGATTTCATCTAGTGATTCCTGGCCAACTTACACTCGCCGCTTTTTCTGTTAGAAATTCAGCAAGTTTGGAACAAATTTTTCTCTTAAATTACATACACTAAACAGTCAAAAAATTTCATGACACAAGCCAATTGATATTCCAACATCGTCAGCGACTTCTGTGCGTGTGATCCGGCGATCGTTCATAGTCACTTCCTTCACATTTTCCACGATCTTACGTGCTCAGCTACTGTGGCGTACAGTGCGCTCCAGCGGCTTTCACGGCCTTCTTCGAAACGCTTTTACCACGCGCAAATCATTGTTTTACTCACTGTCGACTCTACAGAAGTAAAAATTAATGTTTCTAACACTTTGCTGCACTTTATTCCGTTCTTATAGCAAAACTTAATACAAATTCTCTGCCCCATTTTGAAACAATAATCGCCGATTCTACCGAATCACATGTAACCTTTATGATGGTAGACTAAATATGCGGTATAGCTAGCACTGTACAAACGTTCCAAAGTTGTTTATCAACGCTAATCGGACTAATACAGCACGTGGAATTACTAAATTATGGTCGTACCTCATATACACATCGCGAAAAAGACATTGGGAGATACACATATTAATCGACTATTACTATTATTTACCAAAACATAATGTGTCCACCAAACAATACATGACATATTCATTTGTGGGCACATCCCCACAAAAACAGACGTATCAATTCAATATTAGTTCAAGGAAGGCCATATGTATTGGATACTGACTATTTGCAAGTGTACACCGATTGTCGTGAAATCTCAAAAACTGTTTCGCTGTTCACCGCGAAATTGATATGAATCTCCTCTTGCTCCTTGCCCAGAACCTGCGATGCTCTTGTATTGATTTACACACACGCCATCATGCAAATATAAATGAATCAACCTTCACACTTCAAAGATCATCGTTAGGACACATTTCGAATTATTATATCGAATAAAATGCCTTTGC